>NC_041403.2:81306950-81414450 GCF_900747795.2 Erpetoichthys calabaricus
ACACATTATGTAAATTATTTAATGCATCACTTTAATGTACGTTATAAAATACTTACTGCTTTTCCTGTCTGCGAATCAAGGAAAACAATTACAAAACAGTCTGTGAATTTTTGGTTAAGGACTACCTGTAGAAATAAAGAAAGAAAGGCTGAGCATCACAAAGAACCAAAACTTTATCAACACATCACAGTGCTTTTGATAAGCTGCATTGGCAGTGCACAATTACTGAATTAGGACACAACAAAAACTGCAAAATGATCTTAAGTAAGGAGGTCAAAAATATTCTATTAAAGCAACGAATGAGAGAAACCACAGCAAGGAAGGGTGGACTCGAGTAACTGGCATGTACCTTGACGTTTAGTCTAGTGAGAAATACAGTGTTGGCTGAGGTATTGGGATCATCACAACTAGCCATGCTTTCAGGGAGTGGTTTCTTTAAACATAATTCATCCATCCATCCATTATCCAACCCGCTATATCCTAACTACAGGGTCAAGGGGGTTTGCTGGAGTCAATCCCAGCCAACACAGGGCGCAAGGCAGGAAACAAACCCCAAGCAGGGTGCCAGCCCACCGCAGGGCGCACACACAACAAGCACACACTAGGGGCAATGATAGAATTGCCAATCCACCTAACCTGCATGTCTTTGGACTGTGGGAGGAAACCGGAGCACCCGGAGGAAACCCACGCAGACACGGGGAGAACATGCAAACTCCACGCAAGGAGGACCCGGGAAGCGAACCCAGGTCTCCTAACTGCGAGGCAGCAGCACTACCCACTGCGCCTAAACATAATTCATGCTGTACAAACAAAAGGCTGCATACAAAATATATTCTGAACTACAATTTTTTTTTTAATTTGATATATGTTTTTACATGCAATAACATCCTCAATAGTGAAAATAAAATATCTAATAACAACATTACATAATACACATATTTGAGAGGTAATCCACATTATTATTTTGTTACACAAAGTAATTTAGAAAGAAAAATGCCACAATTCTATATTAACTATAACACTTAAACCTTGAGGTTGTTTATTGAATATTAATATTTTGACACCACTAACATTAACACATGCAAAACAATTATAAAAATATTAAAAATGCTCAAAATTATTCTTTAAATTCTTTATAAAGATATGGAGTTGTAACAACTAAATCACTAGCTATAACATGAAAACAGGCATGGCTAAATTAGTGACGATTTTTAAACAGTTTTGTTTTTTACATTCTTAGATTTTACTCTAAGAAGTGATGATACTGATAGATTGACAGTAAAACAGCTGATTATTTTGTAATTCACAAGATGTAGTGTGAATTTAGGCAAAAGCATGGCAGTGGGTTAATGCTTGATATCAAGAAAAAGTTAGCAAGTGTACATACTAATGAGGCAAAATCACTTTTAGGAGTGAGAAATTGTTATATAAATGAAACTTAAAAATACAGCAGAGGACAATATATACAATATTTAAGCATATAAAACTAATTTCATAAACCAAAAATCAGATACATCACAGACATGTGCATGGTGTTGAAATTTTTAATACATCAAAATTTACCTGAGCATGCCATTCTGAAGCAGCAGGTTGATCCTTACTGTGCATTCACCTTTTAAAGCTAAGAAGTGTTGTGTTATAAGGTTAAAGCAAAGTAACGTGGAAAATCCTAATTATGCTGCAAAAATTTCAACAGTGTTGTGTAAGTCTCATAGAAAAAACTAATTCTGTGACTTGGTCTAATTTTTTACTAAAAGAACAACATAAAGTTAAGTTAGTAACAGTAACAATTCAACAAAATCTCACCTGGTAACACAAAACGTCAAACAATTTGTAATTTCTACATAAACCCACCATCTTTTTCGTGTACATCTCTAAAGGGGCACAGGAAACTCCCTAAAACTCCACAATCACTGCACCCTACGCACATAGGTCCTGAGTGTTATTGAAGTGGAGTACATATTATTCCACAAGTGAATAAGGCGGGATACAGTGACAAATGCCACAAACAGTATAAAAAAAAAGCAGGGTACGGTTAATGGACTGAAGTTCCAAGATTATTTCAAAAACCCTTCTATCCCCTCTCCTATGCTTTTAAATGTGCTATTGTGGAGAAACAAAGATGGTTCTTTTAGTGTATAAATATGTACAGGAGATTTTCAAACGTTTACAAGACGTGCTGAAGTACAGTTAGGATTTGTCAGAATATACTAGTACTTGCAAATAAAATCGGTGATCTGAGGCACTGTCAAACTACAGTAAACCTCGATTGTCTGTCAGGGGTCAGGACTGAGGCAGTGACGGATAAGACAGAAGATGGATAACAGAACAGCTACTTTAAAAATGATATACAGCAGATTAGTTTAGAAAATAGTCATATTTATTTACAAAACTATATTAACAAAATATAGTATTAACAAAATTAATATTGTTATGACCAGCCTTGTAAACAAATACAACTCCGAGGTACTAGAGTTTTCTATGTTTTACTTGGAGTCTTCGTTCCGTAACAAACGCCCTGTCTTATCTGGGTTACAGAGCACTCCTCCAAAACAATAAAAGCAAGCTTTCCTTACCAGTTAATTTATTTCCTGCCAGTTACGTTCTTTTTTACGCTACATCGCAAACACTCATGCTTATTCTCGCTTGAGTCCCAACTCAAAACATCCTTCCATCGCACCTTCCTTTTCCTCCTAAGTTCTCCTGTCACTCATCCCCTAAGAGGTGTGTCTGCCCCTTACAGAACATAAGCCATTCTCCCAGTTCATCACTTACAGCATTCATTCCACCCTTTCTGCTCCTGCAAAGTGCATCACAAGCTGCCTGCAACAAAACATAATATAACAGAATTTAAAAAGAAAATTATAATACAGAAGAACATTAAAATTAAATGACACGTTTTTCAATCTTGTCTGCATCACGCTTTATTATCGGTCACTGTTGTTCTTCCTACTCCGTAAATTGAAGCAATACTTGAAGAACTTTTGCCGTTTCATTCATGTTTAATACTTACAATTTTTTTGTGACAATTCCAACACCACATGCATGCACATTTATCGGCCATTACAATGTATACTACATTAATTATAACAAAAGTGAAATGCTACGAAACACTATTAAAACTGAAGATACGTAACTGACACTGTGATTTCAAAATTCTACATGACACGTGGTGCTGGGGAAGAACACTACGCGCTAGCACAAGGGAGACTTGATCCAACATACATAGCTTGCAGTGTACCGCATGGCAATAGTAGTACAGTAATAGATTCTGGCGTGCGTGATGGTTTTGGTTTTTCTTTTGGGCCTAACGGTTAACAGAGACTGATGGTTAATCGAATGACAGATAATCGAGGCTTTACTGCATCTCTTTCAGGCCATTTCATATATTTGCATATATGTGTGTTTTAATAAGGATTTAATTATTATATAGCATATCCCCAATAAGGATAGCAGCCTAACATTTTGACCATGCTGCAGCAATAAAACAAAGCTCTCAACTTTTTGCAGCATCTTTACCTAATTGTACGTCTCTCTCTCTCATGTATGAAATCCTTTGTGCACCATTTATTTGACAGCTAGCACACTTTATCTGGAACTGCTACACTGATTGAGACCACACTTACATTGTTCTAAAATAATTTATTTTTTCTTCGTTATCTTTGTCTAAACCTAGCTAATAATAAATTGTTTTCTTTCTACAGAAGAAAAGGACTTGATCTAATATTTTATACACTGTATTTATGTGAAAATGTAAAATTATTAATAAAATGAATATGCTGCAAGTAAATTAAACCAGACATAATCATGCAGTTAGATCAATAATAAGGAATTTATGTAATAGATAGATAGATAGATAGATACTGTATACTAGAGCAACACTATTTGGGTAAAAAAAAAAGTGAAATAATCTAATTATAAATATTGACAATTAACCTTTATAGAAGGTTTTAAAACATATTTATGAACTTATAAAATATTCATAATAATTAGAAATTCAAGAATTAAACTGATAAGTGAGTAAATATTAATTGTAATAATACTGGTATTATCTTTCCATTATTATTTTCTGTTACAGACCTTATTTTTGTTAAATAGTATAATTGTCCCTTTTTGGCATAGATTAAATTGTTTTTAACATATAATAGCATAAAGTGTTTGTACATTTGGTTCTTTTCTAGATCTCCTAAAAAGCCTGACACACAGGCATTATGCCAGCTCATTACACTTGTGATCCTTGTTTAAACAGCAATTACAGACCT
This sequence comes from Erpetoichthys calabaricus, assembly GCF_900747795.2. Taxonomy (NCBI): domain Eukaryota; kingdom Metazoa; phylum Chordata; class Cladistia; order Polypteriformes; family Polypteridae; genus Erpetoichthys; species Erpetoichthys calabaricus. The sequence continues at coordinate 81,311,213 of NC_041403.2, forward strand.
GACAGTTGCCTATTAATCCAGGTTTTTATTTATACAATTCAGACACACTGAATATAAAAATCAATTACACTTATTTTCAAATAATGTCTTTCACTGAACAAACTATCTAAAGCCATTTTCACATTCACAAATGAATAGACTTTAACACTTTAGCTATATGTTACGATTGGTTTAAGGGAATATACTCTTATTAAACATTTTATTTGGAATTACCTGTCTTTGCACAAAAATGGAAAGTAAAAGTCAACAAAGTCTGAGAACTAATAAAAGCAACTGAGATGGCTGTTTGCATTAAAAGTAAAAACCTTACAAACACTGCCTCAAATATACAACCTTTATAAATCCCAAAACGTTTCTTTTTTCCCCCCAGAAACATCCATCCATTTAATGAGTTCAGTTTATTTCCCATGTCAGGATACAAAAAACTGCAGCAATGTGATATCAAAACAAGCACCTATCTAAAGTAAAAACTTGGGGTATACATGTTGTAGCCACAATTTCACAATCTTTGAAATAATATTCTCGGAAACTGGTAGACTATCTTAAAGAAAAAGGAAGATGGTGAAGGCTGGAAGTCAGCTAAAAATATACCGACAAATAGGACAGGAGATGGTGAAAAGCAACTGCTTTTTAATATTTCACTCCTGACAATCATCATCATCATCAATCCTCTTCGTCCCTTGTGGGACATAAGGCTTCAATGAGCTCCCTCCATCGCCTGTGGTCCTTTGCAGCATGTTGTGCTTCTCCCCATGACAGGTTCATCTTTTGAAGCTCTTGTACCACCATTCTACGCCAGGTGTTTTTGGGTCTTCCAGTTTTTCTTTTTCCAGGTGGTGTCCATCTTAAGGCAACTCTTAGGATGTGGTTTTGCTCCATCCTTAACACATGTCCAAGCCATCTTAGGCGTCTTAATGTAATGTCCTTGGTGATGCATTGACTGTTTGTTTTCTTGTATAATTGTTGGTTTGATTTTTTTTTGGGCCAAAAGATCTGGCAGATTCGTCTGAGACATCTGTTGTGGAAGACCTCAAGTCTCCTCATGTCTGTACTGACCACACGCCAACACTCTGAACCATACAGGAGGACAGACTTTACCCTGCTGTTGTACGGGAGCATCTTTGTTTTTAGGCTGTATTGTTTAGACCTCCAGATGGAACGGAGTTGGGAAAAGGTGCCCTGAGCCTTTCCCAGCCTTGCTCTAATGTATTTATGGACAGCGCTGTCCTTGCTGATAAGGCTGCTAAGGTAGGTAAAGTCCTCCACAAACTCGAGTGGTGCTCCATTTACCTGGATGGGTGCTGTGGGGATGGAGTTTATGCACATCACTTGGGTTTTGGAGGTGTTGATGTTAAGTCCAGCCTGTCTGGCATATTTATGAAACCTGTCAGTTTTCGATTGCATGTTGGAGTGGTTTGTTGAAAGGACAGCAACGTCGTCTGCAAAGTCCAGGTCTTCCAATTGAGAGGACAGGGTCCATTGGATGCCTCTGGGTTTGTCTGTTATTGTATTGGTTGTGATCCAGTCTATTGCAAGTAGGAAGAGGATGGGAGAGATGATGCACCCTTGTCTCACTCAGGACTGTACAGGGAACCATTCAGTGAGAGTGTTGCCCATAAGGACACTACACTCAAATTTTTCATAGAAGATTTTTATGATTGTAATTATCTTACAAGGTTACTGGAGTATCTTCCAAAGAGTGTTACGATGGACATTATCAAATGCTTTCTTGAAATCAACAAAGTTGATGTACAGGGGTGTGCTCTAGGATGTTTTGCAGTGCAAAGATCTGGTCTATACATCCTCTTCTTTTCCTAAAGCCTGCTTGTTCTTGTCTAAGCTTGGAGGCAATTGCTGGCTCCATTCTGTTAAGGAGGACTCTGCAGAACACTTTGCTTGGGATGGACAGAAGGCTGATTCCTCTCCAGTTGTCACAGTTTTTGGTGTCGCCTTTCTTTGGGATTTTGACAATGAGGCCCTTTGACCAGTCTTCAGGGATGGTATCGCTGTTCCAGATGTTTTGGAAGACATCGGTAAGGACATTAGTTGATGTTAAAATATCGGCCTTCAGCATTTCCGCATGGATTGCATCCAGGCCTCCTGACAATAGTAAAGACTTAAATTTGCTTACTGCTATGGTAAGAAATAAGCAAATTGTGTGATATTCAATAATAGATTAGTAGCCCAAGTATGATGAAGAGCCCTGATTAACAACAGTTAAGGGTTAGTTATTATTTTCTGCAATCTCTCTGGTTAACAATGCTGATATTTTAAGAAACAGCCCTATTTAAAGTAATCCCTTACAATATGTGTAAATTGCCTCAGCTCTCTATAAAGACTGCTTTTCCTTCTAAAGTGACTCTTGACTGGGAGCTAAAAGATCCTTTACAACTTTGTTAAATAAAGTACTTTCTTTGCAATCCCTGAAACACACTGATGATCAGAGTCCTTGTTCTATTAAAAAGGTCAGTGTCCCTAAACTGTCATAAAACTTTACACTGAAAATGCATGTTGTTGGAATAGTTAATTAAGTTATATTTTAAACAGGACAAAATAATAAATATTGACAAAACATTTCAAAACTAAAAGGAGCAGCTCTTTCATTGAATGGCCTCAGCTAAGTGTGACAGAAGAGGCATTTATGAATGCAATAATTGAACAGGTTCTTGTACTGTACATTATTCATTAAATCACATACAGAATGTTTCAGAATTATTTTTATTGAAGAGGCAAATTAATCTTTTTTTTTTTTTTTAAATATATCTAATTTATAAAACCTGTGTTGGGGTTCAGGCTCTTTACAAATATCAAAATGTAAAATGTAAACAGACCATTGAAAGGGTTTTAAAAAAAGTCACATCTATGTAGTCTGGAGTTAAATGTTTACAAACTAGCTGTGCTACCCAATCAATACAGACCTCAGAGTTACTGTTTGCAGTGCAGCATACAGTGCATAGGTCTGTTTTACAAATCCCATATCAAAAGACATAAAAGTGGTATTAATGGTTATGATGTGCCATTTGCTGGAGAGATAAATGCAATGCATTTTATTACTACAAATGCTTGTTATGTGTCAACGTTTGAAATGACAGAGGCATAGAAACTGGACGAACACACAGACAGACACACATATCTTTTTATTAAGATCGATAACATGTAAAAATGCACCACATAATCATACCTAGTGTACATTGACAAAAAATCTATTTAATTCTTACCAGATACTGAATTCCATTGTCATTATCAACAAAATGACGACAACTTTGTGCAAATCGAGAAAGTAGCACCTTAATTAGACTCTGGTACCAGCCAGGATTCATTGTTAGAAAGCAGTCCTAAAAGAGGAAAATAAAAAATAATAACACATTTTGAAACACTTCACAGTTATAGAAACGTTGTTTAATTGTTTGCACAATGATAAATATGAAAATTATCTTTAGAAAATAGACCTAAATTGTTACTATTTTTCAGGTAATTTACACACAATAAACTTATCAATTTAATGGAATGCAAAACAAAAGATGATTGCAAAATTATATATACATAGTAAAATATCCTGTTTATATGGCAAGCCGAATTAACATTTAGAGATATCTCAAAATGAATTTTAAGATATCTGGAAATGCAATTTATATATTTTAAGACATATAAGAAGCATTTTATGATATCTCAAATGGATTTCAAGATATCTTGAAATGATGTGCTATACATTTTGAAATATCTGAAATGCATTTTAAGATATTTTAAATGCAATTTGAGATATCTTGAAATAGGTTACTGTGCGTTTTGAGATATCTCAAATACATTGAGATATCTTTAAATAACTTCCTGTGCATTTCAAGATATCTCAAATACATTTCAAGATATCTCAAAATACATTTCCTGTAAAACTGCCTATTATTTCAATGGAACTTCTTGTTTATTATAAGATACCTTAAAATGTATTTGAGATATCTGAAAATGCACAGGAAGTTATTTTAAGATATCTGAAAATCTATTTGAGATATCTTAAAACGTGCAGGAAGTTATGTTGAGATATCTTAAAATGAGTGGGAAGTTATTTTAGGATATCTTGAAATATAATTAAGATATCTCAAAAAGCATTTAACATAACTTAAAATTCACTGTTGCTTGAGAGATCTAAAATACATTTTTAGATATCTAAAATTAATTTCATGATATCTTAAAATGGGTCTCTGCTCCATTTCAGATATCTAACAATGTATTTCAAGATATCTAAAATGGATTTTAAGATATCTTTAAAAGGACACTCAATTATTTCAAGATATCTCAATAGCATTTTCAGATATCTACAATACAATTTAAGATATCTCAAATACATTTCGAGATATCTCAAAACAGCTTCTTGTCCATTTTCAGATACCTCAAATACATTTTAAGATATCTTATAATAAACAAGAAGTTCCATTGAAATAATAGGCAGTTTTACAGGAAATGCATTTGAAGATATCTTGAAATGCATTTAAGATATCTTAAAATGCACGAAAGGCCAATTTATCTGAAAATTAATTTCAGATATCTTGAAATGCAGACACAACTATTTGAAACTGTATTTCAGATATCTTGAAATGCATTTGAGATATCTCAAAATGTATAGGAAATTATTTTAAGATATCCCAAAGCAAGTTTCAGATATCTTAAAAAGTAAATTACATTTTAAGATATCTGAAATTCATTTTGAGATATCTCTAAATGTTAATTCGGCTTACCATATGTTTATGTATCATCTTCAAATATGTACAGAAACACATTATAGCTTTGAATATCTAGGTTTGGGTATTTTTGCAATTCACATTTCCTGAATTGCTTAGTATCTTTTGTAGTTAAAGGATTTCATGCCTTCACCCTATGCTTGCTGGGATATGCCCAAGGTTCTCTGTGACCCTGCTCAGATTAAAGTGAGCTTGGAAGATGTATGGATGGATGAATGGGTTGTTTGTGAACAAAAATCAAATCTGGGATTTGAATGGGCCATTCGAGTGTATTTATCCTATTTTTAAACCTACTCTAGCACTTGGTTGGCTGTACAACCCGAGGAAACAATTTACAAAACAAAGCAAGTTTTCTTTAAGGTTCTGGACAAAATTCAAGATTCCATTAAACCTAATCATGATGCCACCATCATTGTTCATTTTAAGGATAGAATTAAATGACTGGTAATATGTTACAGTTACAACTTAGCATTCAAGTTACTACTTTTATTAGGTGATTTCTTTCAGAAGTGGATTCTGTCCAGCCAATTAAAAATGGTTAAGCTTATAAAATGCTTTAGAGATTGCTGTTCTTTTCGAAATGTTCACACACCTCAGGTATGCAACTCCAGTTTAGGCACTATGAACTCTAGCAAAAAGAGATCTTATACTGGGCTAGAACATGGCCTATTTTACTTTTTGAAAATTAATTTTGCACCTCTCTTCCTATATCAATGCCTCCTCAAAATTCTAATGCAGATTTCACAGTAAAGATTAGGGTTATGATATGGACTGCCAAATGTAACAATGTATTAGAACAGATATATATATATATTTTTGTGAAATAAAAATTGCTGATTTATTAAATTGGAACTAAAAGTAACCGAAAGAACAACTGAAGTGGCATTGCATATCAAATCACTGACACTTTTTTTAAAGATAACGTGGTGGGTGTGGGGCAAGGCTCTTAATATAGTAATTCAAATCAAAAATATCAAACACACTTATTGGCAGCAGAGAGGAAGATAGAGAGGAGGGAGTTGGATGGAGTTTGGTGCTTGTAGCCCAGAAAATTGTGATGAATGATATGTTTGTGTGGGCTATCACTTTGTGATTGAGCTGTTGTTGCTCCACTTCACAATAACAGCACTTACAGTCCACTGTGGCAGACTTAACAGAGCAGAAATTTCCCATACTGCCTTGCAGCGAAGGTGGAATCCTATGACAGTGCAATGTTTAAAGCTGAGCTCTTCACTGTGACCCATTCTACTGCAAGTGTTTGTCAAAGGAGACTGCATGATTATGTTTTTGATTTTATGCCCCTGTGAATAGTGGGTGTTGCTGCAATACCTGAACTCAATAATTTCAAGGGATGTTCACATACTTTTCACCATATAGTGTATTTTTCTAATGCAGAACAAAATTAATACTTTCTTTAATTATGGCAAGTCGTTCAAGTCCTGAGGCACATCATCAAAGTTTTACCAGTTTTGGCTGATGATATGATGTTCTTAATGTGGAATGTTGTGTTTGAATTAGTATGATATAATGGGATCCATGCCATTCAAAATATTCCACTTTTATCTCATTTGTCCATAAAATATTCTTTCAATAGATTCACGGATCATCCAGTTGCATGGACAGATGTCATACAGTGCAAACTTTGGGAAATCAGTCAGTATTACTGACAAAGAACAGAGTTTTGTCATCACTTCTTATTCTTCCTGTATGCTATTACTGTAACAGCACCTACAGTGACAAGATGGTGAAAGTACAAATTCATCTGAGATCATTGAAGTGGACTGGATTGGACTGATCTCAGATGAGGACAAGGTCCTCTACTGGATAAAGGTGAATCTGCTTGCTTGCTTGTGTATCCTAAAGAGTCTGGAGCTTAATACTCTGAAAAATACGGCAATGGTTCTGGAGTTCAGTACAGTAATCCCTCCTCGATCGCGGGGGTTGCGTTCCAGAACCCCCTGCGAAAGGTGAAAATCCGCGAAGTAGAAACCATGTGTTTATATGGTTATTTTTATATTGTCATGCTTGGGTCACAGATTTGCACAGAAACACAGGAAGTTGTAGAGAGACAGGAACTTTATTCAAACACTGCAAACACACATTTGTCTCTTTTTCAAAAGTTTAAACTGTGCTCCATGACAAGACAGAGATGACAGTTCCGTCTCACAATTAAAAGAATGCAAACATATCTTCCTCTTCAAAGGAGTGCGTGTCAGGAGCAGAGAATGTCAGAGAGAGAGAGAAAAGCAAACAAATCAATAGGGCTGTTTGGCTTTTAAGTATGCGAAGCACCGCCGTATAAGGCAGTTGCAATGAAAGCAGCAGCTCACACCCCCTCCATCAGGAGCAGAGAATGTCAGAGAGAGAGAGAGAGAGAGACAGATAAAAACAAACAATCAAAAATCAATACGTGCCCTTCGAGCTTTTAAGTATGCGAAGCACCGTGTAGCATGTCGCTTCACGAAGCAGCTGCACAGAAGACAGCAATGTGAAGATAATCTTTCAGCATTTTTAGACGAGCCTCCGTGTCGTCTAGGCGTGCGAACAGCCCCCCTGCTCACACCCCTTCCGTCTGGAGCAGAGAATGTCAGAGCAAGAGAAAGAGAGGGAAAAGTAAGTTGGGTAGCTTCTCAGCCATCTGCCAATAGCGTCCCTTGTATGAAATCAACTGGGCAAACCAACTGAGGAAGCATGTACCAGAAATTAAAAGACCCATTGTCCGTAGAAATCCGCGAACCAGCAAAAAATCCGCGATATATATTTAAATATGCTTACATATAAAATCTGCGATAGAGTGAAGCCGCGAAAGGCGAAACGCGATATAGCGAGGGATTACTGTACATGACCCCTGCCTCATTTAGTCAGTTATAACTTTTGATTCACCACTGTCATCTCCAGATCTCCAATCCCATCCATCAACCTAATTTATAAATATGTTTATAGATTTTAGGAGAGTGCTTTAATTGTACAATCTCCTATTTGTTTTATGTATTCAGTTTGAACTTTGCATTACACCTCATGTGTATACCGTGCTGTCTTATTTTATGCTAGTACTCTTATAGTTATGATTTTGACATCAGGACAAATTCCAGGTAACATTTTGCCCAGCAAAACAGTTTCTTTTCACTTATTAAGGTGCATTCACTACACAAACTAGGAACATATACTTACCAACTGTGGATCAATTTCTCCAATTACGCAGCTCTGAACAGCATTAAGTAGCTCTTCTAGCTCAGTAAAGGTGAGTTTGCTTAATTTAAGCTTGTCTGATGAAAGCTGCTCCCCATGGAAAAGTCGTCTCCACAGGTTATCCCGCCGGCAGTGTTCCTTGGCTTTCTGTACACTGCTTAGAATGCGTTCCTGCGCTGAAGTCACCTCTGAGGCTAAAAGAGGAAACTGCGGTGAAGAGTAAATCAGACCAGGTGCCATCTTCACCTGTGGCCTGCTTGAATAGAACTCACTCGAGTAATCTTCTAACTTCTCCCACAAGTCCAGTTCTTCATCTTGTACCACAACTGCCTCTGATCTTTCTCTACAGGATTTACTATCAGGATCCAGGGGTTCTCTTTGGATACTTGGAAGCTTTTTGAAACGCCTCATGTCTGCTGTTAGGCGTGGAAACAGCTCACGCTGGCTTGTCATTATTACATAATAAGTAAGCCTTGAAAAAAATTATATATGTTAAAAAGCAGACACATTGTTCCACTTAACAAAATATAAAATTCAAATATACATTTAAAGAAAACATTTGGAATACTTTAACACCACTTAAAATAATCTTTTAAACTAGAAGTCATAAGTTATAGAAACCTGAAAAAGTGAAGAAAAGTACAATCCTGAACTTGAGAACAAACTTAAGTTATTGATTTTCTTTCTAGTTAGCTACTTATTTAGAAACTAACTGAATGCTTTTAAATGCATGTATACTTAGATGGCATGTTCCTTCTCTCCTTCTGATGGGAGGCAAAAAAGGTATGAAATATGTTGGGTCTCTGGAGCCCCTTAATTAATCATGAGGGCCCCAAAATGCCTAAAAATTAAAATGGTCAGCAACACAAAAAAAAAAAAAAATGACATAAAATTCATAGAGTTATAAATAACTCACTGTCCATTACTGGGTTTGTGAAAAATACTGTAGCAGAGTGCAAAATGTTCTTAAAGGCAGAAAGAAAGTACAGGATGGTGCATCTTTTGTTTGTAGATTGCGTATTTGAATATGACAGGACTATTCTACTTAAGACAGGCATATCCTAAATGACAGAGTTCCCCTCAATTTTTTGTATATGTTCTTATATATATATATATATATATATATATATATATATATATATATATAAATTATATATATATATACCAGGGCCACATATTTTACTGTTCAGGCAACACTAGACTACTAACAGGACCCACTTATTACCATCCAGTATTTAGTTTTAAATTATTGATAAAAATAAACAAATACTAAGTGAACTAATTTATAATAAAAATTAATCAACATTGTTCTTCTCATTTCTTTGTACATTCTTTATTTAATAAACTATATTTTAATAAAACATACAGATGCACATGTTGGTAGGTATTCTGGTTTACTACTATCTGCCTTGTTATTTCCACCAGTTAATTAATTGTCAGTTTGTTAATAAACAAATCAGCAATTAAATACTTAGATTTGCAACAACCAAATGAATAAAACTTCCCAGGAAAACAAGCATGAGAGACTGAACCAACTTTTGTATAGTAAATGTAATAATTATCTAACACTACTAATAATTTCTGATGCTGCAGAAAGCATCCTATTTAAAGAGAAAATAATAAAATCAATTACCAAAATGCAAAATTGACATTTAATTAATATATAAAGCTAGAGCAGATCTTCAGGAAAGGTAAAATTAACAACCTCTTCAATTATATTAGCACAAATGCAAACCATTGAACCATTTTCTGAATAGTTTCAAAGATGCTTTCTCTTTTATCAATTGAATTTACGTACCTTAATAAGTTACGCTCCACCTCAGACTGCTCTTCAAAAGGTGCACAAGCATGACACACGAGTAAGGATACATCAAAGTCATCATGGTGGCGTAAGCCTTCAGAATCCTTGTATGACCCTGAGCTGAAAATAATTATATTTTTGTCACCATTTTTAGAAACCTTACATTGAATCGATAATAAAACAATTATTTACTTGAACTGTAAAATAACATTATATTAGAAAAAAAGTGTGAAAGATGACAGAGAAACACGGCAATTATCACTGGTGCATTCCATCTCTAGAGGCCAGGGTTCAAATCCCAGCCTTGAAATTGTCTGTGTGGAGTTTATATATTCTCTTGGTGGGATCTTTGTCCGGTTTCATTGGGCACAAGTGTGTCTTCCTGCATTTCAGATATGCATGTGTTGGGTTAATTACCAGCTCTACATTAGTGCAGTATAAATGTGCCCTTGCAATGGGCTTGGGTCTTGTCTAGCAACAATTCTTGCCACGTGTCCAATTGCGACAGACAGACAGACAGACAGACAGACAGACAGATAGATAGATAGATAGATAGATAGATAGATAGATAGATAGATAGATAGATAGATGTCACACACATAGGGGGTATTCTAAGGACTTGTGTATGGACTAAAATTGATACCCTGACTTGAGAGGGGTGCTGGTCCAGAAGCCTATAAAGCTCAACCTTGCAAGATACAGTCAGATAGAGTCAGGCAACATGCAGACTTTTGAAAAATGTATGAAAAGATGTCTTACTATTTTGCATGTTTTCAAACTTTTTGCAATACCGCCAACAATATACAGGATCACTGGCTGGTACCCAAAACCTTTATTCTGTTTTCTGTGTTTGTTTTACAATAAATAAGAGAGATAGATAATAATACATATTTTAAAAACATTTATGTCCCTAACTAAAGAGCAGGTAGTGACATATGCTTAAACATTTGAATAAATGAACATGTACTGTATATAAAAAGAACTGGATGTTCACCACAATATCATTAATGGTTATATAGTGAATTATTTTGGTGGGTTGCTTATGGTGCCTCTCCATAATCCTGAATTCAAATATGCAAGTAAAAAAATAGCTGTATCTGTTTGTACTTATAGCAATTTGATAACAGCTCATCATTCAATTTTGTGACAAGTAACACAGAGTACCCAGAAATCCCCCTGCACAAACAGATGGATATACAATGATTCCCACTTTCAACAGAAAGTGAATGGTGCGTGTTTGGTTTGTAAATAATGCATATAACTCATATCGATATATCAAGCATTTGCTGAAATTAGACTATAAGGATGGTGTACCTGGGAATAAACAGCTGGTCCTCCTATATCTGTTTTTTCGTTTTATGATTTAATTGTATATATACTGTATAGATGGTGTTTCCAAGCGGATATCAAATCTTCTATGGACCCTAATTTCCATCATATTTTTACACAGTGGTTGGGAAGTTGAGGAATTACAAATGATCATTCTGAACATTTGCAAAAAATTCCCAATGAATGACTTTGAAAATGAGTAATTCTAACACCTGAAGATTATATAGTGTTAGCAATATCAATCTCCAAATATAACTGCCTGAAGATGCTACAATGTATTGGGGAGTGAGGGTTGGCAAATAAAGGGAAAATCAACAAGAAGAAAATATACCACTTTTTTAAGAACAAAGGAAATTTGACAGATGTGAGGACACAATTAAGTCTATCAAGCTTGCATGGCTAATAACTAAGCTGTCCTAATATGTCATCTTTGTACTTTTAAAAGGTTGCCAAGGTTTCTGATACAACTACATGGATCACTTACCTACTATCTGTACTCTTTGGCTCCTGACATTGAATAAACATAAGATCCAGTTTTGTAGGTTACTTCTGATGCCAATAGCTTTCAGTTTTAAAATTAAACTATAGTGTGGGACTTTATTAACAGTTTTGAAAGTCTAAGTAAATAATGTCATGCTTTGCTTTTGTCATTTATTCAAGTAGCCCATTCAAAAAAGTCCAACAGATTGGTTTTGTAGAATACTATTTTCATACAGGCACTTATATTATGTATTTCTCATTAAAGTTTCTATAATTTTGCATGATATATAAGTAAAATGTATTGGTCTTTAATTACCAGTTTCTAGTCTGGCTGCCTAATTTCAAATATCAGGTACTTCTCTAACTTGGGGGGGACTGTTGAATATGCTTAATAAAGATTTATAAATAATATATTTCTTTTCTTTCAGTGTAATGGGTAAAATCCAATCAGGTGCAAAGATTTTATTAGTCTTCAACATATTGGGGACCTGAAGCACATCTGGCTCTTCTATTTTAAGCTCACAACTTCTTTTACTACTGCTCAAGGCATTCATTAACTCTTTGATTCTCATTTTCTGTTATTTCTTCTCATGCATCATCGAGGTTTCAAAAATTATTTTCAATTGGGGTAATACTTTAAAAACTATCTGATATTTGATTTGGCTTCACTAACAGTTCTTTTCTAAGTTTCCTGTTTGACACTTGTAGGATGGTGGAGGTGGAACTACTTCAGAATGTAAGTTCAAGAACTAGCAATAATGGTTCAATGATGTGTACATGTACTTATTTGCAACACCATGGTAGTTGTTTGAATTAATCCTACTGTTTATGAAACTGATCATGAGTTAGCAGTATGTATGGGGGCAATATCATCCAGGAATATGAGAACATTACAACGTAACAGTGTTTGCCCCATGCGATGTATCTGGTATTGTAATATGGCCTCATAGTCCTTGTCCATTACACAAGCATGCAGAGCAAACATCGAATCTAATGCCTCCCACAAGATGGCTGCTATACTATTTGATATTCCATCCCATGTGTAACAGTAATCAACTAATATTGTAGGTTAAAGGAATTATTTGTCTCTCTCCAAATGTAAAATCACATGCACATAGGAGACAAGGTTACAAATTATGCTTTAGACTTTATTATCAACCGACACCTGCTCAGATGAGGCTTTGAGCCTTTTATACCAGGGCAGACATGTTTCTGAATTTACATTGGATGCACAAGGTTTGAAAATGGCAGACTTGCCATACATTCTAGCTTTGTGGAGTTCCAAGCACAGTTGAGAAAGGGTCACAGAGATGCTAAATCAATTCTGTGGTAATTTTTGAGGTTGTAATTTATAGCATTTGGCAAAACAAAGTGGACAGCCTTTGTGAAACCTTGGTTTTGTTTAAGTTTGTGTGCTTTAATAAAAGTACAAAACGTTAGTTGTTTTTCTACAGGCCTTGCTTCATACTACTACACTGCTCAAAAAAATTAAGGGAACACTTAAATAACACATCGGATCTTTATGATCTAAATGTTCAAGTGGAAAATCTTCACTAATAGTGTAGATTTGTTGAGAACAAAATAATGTAAAAATGGTCAATGGAAACCAAAATCACCAACCCATTGAGGGCTGGATTCAACATCACACCAAAAATCAAAGTCAAAAACTGAAATCACAGGCTGATCCACCTTGCACAAATTTCAGCATGGCAACTTATAATATGACTCGATAGTGTGTAGTGCCCCCCACATGCCTGTATGCACTTCCAACAATAACTGGGTATGCTTCTGATGAGATGGATGATGGTGAGGTGTCATGTCTCTTCCCTGACCTAGATCAGGGTATCAGTGAGCTCCTGGACAGTATGTGAAGCCACTTGGCATGCTGGGTGCACCGATACATAATGTCCCAGAGGTTCTCAATTAAATTCAGGTCTGGGAAACATGCAGGCTAGTCAATGGAATCAAAGCCTTCGTCATCCAACTATACCTATACCCTCTGGTCACATAAGGCTGGGCGTTTTCCTGTACCAGGAGGAACCCAGGGCCCACTGCACCAGTGTTGGGTCTGACAATGGCTCTGAGTATTTTGTCAGAGTACCAAACAGCAATCAGGGTACTTAAGCCTAACACGTGGAGGTCTGTGTGACCCTTCAATGTATGCCTCCCCAGACTATCACTGACAATCCGCCAAACGTCATGCTGGATGATGTTGCAGGCTGCATAATATTCACCACAATGTCTCTAGACCAGGGGTGCCCATACTTTTTCGGCTTGCGAGCTACTTTTAAAATGACCAGGTCGAAATGATCTACCTACATTAAAAATGCTATATATTTTGCATATTAGCAACTGGAGATCCACAAAGGGAGAAAAATTAATCACGTATCATAAAGTAGTGTTTTTTCCTGAGCTTTCAGCCCCTACCAGGAGCCTTCAGAATAAAAACTACTTTATGATACGTGATTCAAGTTTCTCCCTTTGTGGATCTCCAGCTGCTAATATAGCCAGGGGATTGTGTTAAAAAAATGCTTTAGTTGCCTCACATTTTTATGCAGTCATTTTGTTCACCCCACTGAACTAAAGCTGAAAGTCTGCACTTCAACTGCATCTGAGTTGTTTCATTTAAAATTCATTGTGGTAATGTGCAGAACCAAAATTAGAAAAAAAGCTGACTCTGTCCAAATATTTATGGACCTAACTGTATGTATGTGTGTGTATGTATATATATATATATATATATATATATATACACACACACACACACACCAAGCACTTATATGGGAATAATTTATTTTTTTCTTTTTAACAATATTTTCATCTTGATTTTCATTCTACTTTTCTAGGTGTTCTAATTGTTTAATTAATCCATTATTTACTAATTAGTGGGGCTAAAGAACTTGCAGCCTTTGATTATTCAGTGTTGTTTGCCAGTGTGTCTGCTCTGCTCATTTTTAATTGTCATTAATAAGATACCATGAAGGGGAAAAACTGCACAGAGAAAGGGCAAAATATAATGTTATCAACAAAAGAGATTTAAGCATTTAAATCTATAGCAAAAGCAGAAATTTTTCTAAATGTCTTATAAATGTAAAAATCATGCTGCTGTGCTTTCCTGAATGTAGAATAAAAGAAAAATAATACCAGCTAATTCAATGAGATCAGTGCTATCATGTGTCGTCTCTGATTAGGAATCTGGTTGGAACAAAAACCTGCAGTCACAGGGGGGCCACAGGACCGAGGTTGGGAAACATTGGGTTAGGGTGTTGAAGAGAATGCATTTGTCTAATCGAGTGGGTACACAAAACAGATGACATAAAATGTCAACACCCATTTGAGAAAAGGATGCTTTCCAAAAAGTTCAATGTTAAGCAATTGTGACCAGACAAATCAGAAACTCTCAGCAATCGGGTAACTGCGGAAAAGTTTATTAGAAGATGTTCTGTCTTTATGAGGACAATCTCACTATTGCGATGAACCTGTGGCAGAGTTATTCTTAGGGCTTTGAGTCCCAGCAGTCAACAAGTGCGCACAGAGGTTGACAGGAGGAAGCCCACAGTTTAAAAGAGAGCTGACGTTCAGCAGGCAGAAAGAATTATAGTAGAGCTGTGGTACCCTTTCACACATAACATCTCAGTGGCTAAGAAAAGTGGATCCTCTGCTTGATAATGGCATAATTAAGGAGGTACTGCTCTTATTTGCAGATTGTGTGTCCGTGTTTGATGCGGTTTGTGTACTGGAGATATGCATATCCTATGTAACAGCATTCTCTGTAGCTGATTTATTGCATATTCTATAGTAGCAGAGTAAGAGTTCAGTGTTCAGCCAACACTGAGCAGTTATAGGACCCTCTAATAATCATGGGGGTATTTCACATTTTGCTTAAAACTCCTTAATTCTAAGGAAGATAAGGAAAATCACTGGCTATGCTGTCTCCTGACCCAACCCCATTGTGTGAAAACATAGCATGCCACTTAACTGCCATTGTGGGAAAAGTAGCCTCCTTTAAGCACAGCATCACACTCCTCTGTCTCCTTGTGAAAGCCTAGCCAGGGTTCTGGAAAGGAGGATCTGGCTGTTGGTCAAGCCTCGGAATCAGAAGAAGCATTGCGAATATCATCCTTGTTGCAACAATGGACCAGATATTTACCCTCACAAAGATTCTGCAGGGTTCATGGGAGTATGACCAGCCGGTCTACATAAGACCGCATCCTTTGGGGGTGTTGTGTGCCAGGGTGCTTCAGGAATATGGGTTTGTCTGTCCAGCTGTTGCGAGCTATTTGGTCTCTGTACAACCAGAGCAAAACCTTGGTTCATATTGCAGGCAGTAAGTCAGACTCTTTCCCAGCAGATGTGGGACTCCACCAGGGCTGCCTTTTGACACCGATTTTGTTCATAATTTTTATGGACAGAATTTCTAGGCGCAGTCAAGGAGTGGAGGATGTCCAGTTTGCTGGCCTCAGGATTGTATCTCTGTTTTTTCGGGATGATGTGCTTCTCCTGGCTTCATTGGGCTGTATCCTTAGACACGCACTGGGACAGCATGTAGCCAAGATGTATGGCAACAGGCATCATTGGGTTACTTGTGTCACATCATGCTGTACATTTAAGCCTGTGGTATCAAATGTCATTTTCTAGTCCCCTTAATTCAGACAAGAGGTTGGTTGTGGGTGCTGGAGCCTACTCCAGCTAGCACAGGGTGCAAGGCAGGATCAGATCTACCCGTTCATTGCAGGGAGAACATACGCAATGCATACCAAACACATACTTGGGCCAATTTAGCATTGTCAATTCACCTAACCTGCATGTCTTTGGTCAGTGGGAGGAAACCCATGCAGACATGGAGAGAATAGGCAAACTCCATGCAGGGAGGACCTGGGGCATGAACCTAGGTCTCCTTACTGCAATGCAGCAGTACTTAATACTGTGCCATCGTGTTGTCTGGTACCAAATCATTTCAGCAATTTACAAAATGATGAGCATTCCTCAAGACATCTGAAGTTTGCTACAGCTATTCAGTTGTCAGGGTTGCTCCACACTTCTCTTATTCAAAAAAATGCACTCAGTACTGTGCCTTTCTGTCCTAATTGTGCCAAAATCTTCTGTAAGGATGAAATATATTTGATTAGAGTGTTGGCTTGCTACTACCATCTACTGGCAGAAAAACCTTTTGCAGTTAATAAGCCAGAGAGAAGGGAGGTGGGCATGCCTGCTGCACTGCACCATGGCAGATCCACAGATGGTGTGGGTCTTTTGACGGAGAACCACTGTATGAGACATTAATATTTAATTCTTGTTTTCAAAATCAAATATGTAGTCTTTATTGTTGGCAAAGTTCAAAAGAAAAACAATTAAATAGAAAGAAATACAATGTTTTTTTTTTTCCAATGGAATGTAGTTTCTAATATAAAGAGCTATTCCGTACATGTAGAATATCATGAAAGGGGTGGGAAGACCTACTTAGCATTTGAGTACATTATGTGTACATTATACTGCTAGTCAACAGAAAGGCATAATGCAGCAGGCTGCAATTACAATTGGAGACACCACCAGCAGTTTCTATCTATGTTATTACTTTGTGTGTTTTTTTTTGTCTATGCAAGTAAAATTAACATCGTGTCAGTCTGCTAATTGTTATTTAAAATTTAGGAGGCATTTAATGTTGTAAATGATCTTTGATGATAACTAAATATAACACTACTGTAGTTGCATGTCTGTGCAAAAAGTTTATTTGCAGGTGCTCATCCAAATGTACAAGTTAAGTTAAGCTAAAAAAAAATAACATATCAATACAACAACTACATATTTTACTTTTATTCCTCCTACATGGAGGGTCCTTTAATAATAATCTACTTCTCCCCCTTAAAAAGTAATTATAGGATATTTTATTTAAAACTATGAAAATCTCTTAGCATGAAAGCTTCTTTAGTTAAGATAGTGTACCACATACAGTACAACTAATAAGAATATTCATGCATTTCTGTGACAATTTAATTGCTCCTTGCCATGGCGTCTCTTGATGTCACCATAGCCTTATTTTTGAAGTCCTCTTTTTCATGGCTCTTGCAGTACTAAAAACAACTACCTTATGAAAATTAACTTTCTGTGAAAACCCAGTATGATAAATGGCAGAACTAATGTGAGGATTCTTATTTCAAAAAGTGTATTTTTTCTTTATACTATGGAACTTATTCTCCCTTCTAAAATTGTTTTTATTTGCTTTACTTCACAGTTGTGATTGTGTCATGTCACAAATTCATTACTTCCTTGAAGTCAGTAATACTGCTTGCACATGAGCTTTTCATTTCTATGGACAGGTAGATATAGATCCAGAAAAGTATGGTCACTACAGAAACAGATATCTACATATAAAGTATCTGTTTAATATTTTGATACAGCATAAGATTTCACGTCAAGCTGAAATAAAATGTTTTGAGTGGATTGATTACTATTTGAAAGTGTGTGTGTTGTAACTAAGCTTATTTCAGTCAGAAGGTTTCTCTCATAGTACGTTCCCACAGGTGCTCTCACAAGCTACAAACTTGGGTCCGTGGCCCTGAGCATGATGTGGGAAAGTTTCCTGACACAGGCTTTTAATATTTTCTGGTGGTATTATGTGCATGTCTATACTTCAATCCTATTTGATTACATACTGAAAGGTTTCAGCATTTGTTTAGCAGTAAGACACACATAATTAATAGCACAGAATAAAAACAACTTCAAGACCTACATGACAGTAATATAATTTAACCCTTTGATTTAACGAAAAAAGTAGATAGGATCCGTCTTAGTTTAACAGCTTGCTTTTTCACTTAGTCTTTCCACAAATTCAGCAGCAATATGAATCAAACTCTTTGATGACAACTTGTTTATATAGTCAAACTACTTCTTTGTGTTATAAAAACTCTTTTCTGGAAAAAGTTTTTAACAGTCAGGAAGGACAATGCACCATGACACTGTACTGCAGGCTTCCAGAATATTCAGCTTAAAATGTAAACTTGGTCCAAGTGTGTATTGTAATCTCTTCCTTTAAAGACCCTGAAAGATACATATTTTACTGAAATTCTACAGTAAAGTCTCAATCACATCAGAAGATAAATTTTTAATTACAAGTTTTACTGAATTCTTCACGTTTTGTTGAAATATACTTGGGTATTAACACCATTAATCAACATGAACCAAAGAAGGTACATAACAAATACATGTGCAAGTATAATGTGAAGCTATCAAAATGACAGTATCCACTTTTGTCAAGTTAAGAAGCAAGAGTCTACATAAATGTAAGGAAACAAAATCAGAGTCCCTTGAAACATGCACTGAATATGAGGAACTCTAATTTTCATGGGGTTCTGCACTTTTCAATACACAAGTAGCAGCAGGCACAAAGCCATAACCACTCTGGATGGGTCACAAAGCAAATGGATGCACACATCCACATTCACACATGCAAGGCCAATTGTTGATCAAAAATATTCTGGCCGATTTATAATATTATGTTTGCTCAGGCCTGTCAGATAATTCAGAAAATAGCAAAACTCTACTATAGTATCATCTACCCATCAACTTTTTAAGCTGCAAAAGAATTGTCATTTGAAATACTTCTGTATTTTAATTGCAGTTTCCAAATGAAGTGTATGTATGTGCCCTTCGATGAATTACCATCACACTTTTGTTTAACTTTTAATAGTGCCAATTACTTCTAGATTATCTAAAATGAATGAAGTGAGTTTAATATAGACATACAGTATTTTATAGAAGAGGCAACACAAACCTCTGGGTAGCTCGTTTCACATCATGTTATAGGTTTAAGCTTGTATTCTTTTCCTTGGTTACATTTTATTTATAGCAATGCAGTATAATCTTGAGGCTTTTAGTTACTTTGATCACAGAAATATAATTACATAAAGAACTAACATTTAATTGTTTTTGTGCAGAATGTGTAGCAAATAAACAGCTACCTTTCTGTTCTACCACAAGGCAGGAAAATTACTGAAATATTGCTAGTTCACTGCCATAATTTACTTGCAGAAGGAAGTTTTGCAATTAGGAAGCTGAGGTGGGAGCACATCTGCTGTGGTCAGCTATAGATGCTGTAGGCCTTTTTCCTGGGCTATACTGTGCAGACATGGAATTAAAAAAAAATCTTACAACATGCATTTTCTTGGAGCAATATACATGACTTAAAACAAAATTTTTTGTTTCATTCTGTCAAGTTCTAGAACTCTGCTTTCTTTTGTTTTGAGAGTTAAAATCTGAAGCGGGCAGAAAATTTTAAAATGTAAGAATGAGCACAATTTTTCAACTTCACAAAAAGTACTGTTTAATACAAATGTTAAACTAGGAAAATTCTATATATTAGAAATAGAAAGAACTGGCTAAGATCTGCATACAAGATAAAAGGCTAACACTTTAGTCGGGATACTGCAAAAATGCACCTATTACTCATTTTACCACTTTATAACAAGATCTCAACAAACACTTCTTTGGATCTTCATAACGCTTACAAAGCTTCAGTAAAGTGTTAATTCATCTTTGCAATGTAACCTACCAGCAACACTTTATTTTGGTGTGGTCTGAGGTGGCTAACTGTGACATATTTCTGTTGATATTACATATTTAGAATAAGGTTTGTACTTTCTTCATATTAACAAGTAATTTTAACATCATGTCAATATGCCTCACTACACATAGATGACAAACCTATCTACTGATATTTTATAAGTATCATGAAGACCAAATGAAGCCTATGTTAAGGTCTAGATACATAAGAGTAAAGGATTAATACATGTACCTAAAGTGTTACCGATGAAGTTTTTCCATCCACTCATTTGATGAATCTTTTTAGTAGGCTGTAACAGATGGAAAAAACCTATCCTCTTGCAGCAACTTACAATATCAGCAGAAGTAAGATGACACATTTACTTTGTACACAAAATATTGCACTAGAAGTGTGTGAGTTTGTATGTACATCTATTTCCAGGTATTCTTTGCACATTTAAATAAATATTAAATCTAAATGCAATTATAACAAGGGTTGTATTGAGAAACAGTGTAGTGGTTAAGGCTGTGGGTTCAAACCCTGCTGCGGGCACTGTGTGACCATGAGTAAGTCACTTCACCTGCCTATGCACTAACTGAAAAAAAAAATGTAAATTGTATCTCAAAGGTTGCAAGTCACCTTAGATAAAGGCATTAATTGAATAATAGTAATAATAATAATAACAAGTCTTCTAGACTGGAAATTGCTTTGACACATTTCAACAAAACTGACATATCTCACTCAACTGACAAACTGATATTTTTGGCATCAGCAGGAAAACATACTGTGTATATCCAAAAATATTAGATAGATAGATAGATAGATAGATAGATAGATAGATAGATAGATAGATAGATAGATAGATAGATAGATACTTTATTAATCCCAATGGGAAATTCACAATATTATTAGTACAAATTGATAAAAAAACAAACAATGAATACTCAAGGAGGGTACGAAACAAAGGACCTGAACAAAACAACTCAAATTATTTTTGAAAAGATGCTTCTGTGGTGAGAAAACAGCACTTCTGAAACTTATGATTACATGACTCTTTGGTGTTACTGGGCAGCAATAGGCTGCAAATGTATTTCTGTATATCATATGGAATTACAGAGCTACAATATGATACGTCATCATAGTATTCCCTATGATAAATTTTGAACATTGTAACAATTAATTCTTTAAGCTCTTGAGAAGTGGCTTCTTCTTAACATTCATCATAACTGCAAGACTATAAAATACCTTAAGCATATTAATGGAAGCTAGTACATGTGTGCTGGTAAAAAAATGAATAATACCATCTTTATAATATCTGTTAGGCCTACAACTTAGC
This sequence comes from Erpetoichthys calabaricus, assembly GCF_900747795.2. Taxonomy (NCBI): domain Eukaryota; kingdom Metazoa; phylum Chordata; class Cladistia; order Polypteriformes; family Polypteridae; genus Erpetoichthys; species Erpetoichthys calabaricus. The sequence continues at coordinate 81,332,620 of NC_041403.2, forward strand.
AAACTTAATTAATTTGCAATAATTAAACTGCATTTAAGTTTGTTCAGCACTTTACCTGTTCCAAAGTGCCACCAATGCGTACTCAGGTAACTCTGAATTTGGAACTCCTTTACGACTGTTACTACTTTCTGTAGATTTTGACATTCGAAGTGGTTTCATCCCATAGGTTACTGCATGGTCGGTGATGTAATTATACAGCTGATGTGCAGTTATCATCCCAGTGGAGATGGAGAAAGTACCTGAAAATTCCAATACGTAGTTTAATTTCTCAAAATGACTGAATTTAGTCCAAATTCAATTAATTCAATCAAAACAATGCATTTCCATTCTGTCAAAATAAACAACTTTTTAAGAAACTGGAAAAATATTTTTTTTACTAAATGTGAGCAGTACATGCTAAGTCATTCTATATGCAAATAATGTACACACCATATAATCCAATTCAGAGTAGCAGGGGTTGATGCCTACCATGGCAAGGCAGGAAATAGCCTTGGAGAGAACGGCAGTACATTTTAAGGCCCACTCACATACTCACTCACACCGACATATATTGTTGTTAATTTTTATTGCTATTCTGGAATTTTTTTTTTTAACATTTTGCTTTCATATGGTTACTTCCATTTTGTGTTAACCTTTGTACGGTCATGGTCATATTTTTGCAGTTGTCTGTAGTTAGTAATGGAATAAGCAAGTCATATGTTTCACTTTGCCAACATACTCTGCCTATATAAGATGATGATACACAGCTTCTAGCATCCTGCTTTTATATATCTTTTCTTTTGCTTCTCTTTCTTGTGCTGTTTAGCATTACTGAAAGCTAAATTGTGCTTCTAAGAAACATTAGTGTAAGAAATATAAAAAAACATGCAAAAATCCTATTTCCTTTGTGTTTTGGTTTTGTTGATCAGTTCTCCTAGCTCCACTTGGTGTTCTGAACTTTGCCTGTCCTAGACACTGTGTCTGCCTCTTCCCTTTAAGTTTACTCATCTCCTGATCATCTCCGTCCTTCCCAGCCACAAGACACATGGATTATTAAGGTCACATCGTTATAGGCAGTTTAATTTCACCACTTAACCAGTACTTCTTTGGGGGTTGTGGATGAAAAAGATTTTATTCAAACCAATCCATATTACTAACCGAGAATGGTAAACCGGATGATGGACGCAGGCACATCCGGCCATGGGCCGTAGCTGCAAAAAGACGTACTGCGCCGGCGCAACAAATAGCTGCAAAAAAGACGTACTGCGCCGGCGCAACAAATAGCTGCAAAAAGACGTACTGCGCCGGCGCAACAAACAGTCCGCGAGAGTCGGCTGAAGACACGAGAATGGCGGACGAGGGTCCGCGAGAGACGCAGGCGCAAAAAGAGGCCAGAGCCGAGAAAGGCGGACAAAAGAGGGCGAGAGAGGCGGATGAGGGTCCGCGAGAGACGCAGGCGCAAAAAGAGTCCGACAAGAGCACAGAAAACAGGAGTGAGCACATACAGAAAGGAGTCACAAAAATGAGGCTCAACAAGCACCAAAATAAGGAAAAAAAACATTAAAGAGTACTCAAACGAGGGGAAAGCACGACACACATTGCACACGAAACTAAACACACCAAAAAAAAAAGAACAGACGGGCGCACAATAGCAAGGCACGACCATACCCCCGCCACCCTACAGGCACGGGACGGGACACACACCAAGAGGGGGATTCAACAAGCCCATGGAAGACCAAAAAAAAGAACACAAAACCACCCCACAGACCCTACAAGCAAGGGACGGGACACACACAAAGAGAGGGATTCAAACAAGACACAGGAACACAAAAAGAAACAAAACGCTCGCGCAACAACAATCCCCCCCACACATCCATAAGAGTGGACACCCAAAGCCACATATTCGAAAGTGAACGTCAGCACCTTCACACTAGGCAGCATAGGTGTCGGCATAGGTGTCAGCATAGGTGTATGTCCTTTCAATAAAGCACTATTAACCGTTCAACTGCAGAAAAGGCTCCATATTAACAGTGAGTGCAATTATCCTTATTACTTATCCATATTTCGCATGCTGAGAAAGAAACAAGTCATGAATACACGCTCACGGGTACAAAACGATTCGGAAAGGATAACGGGAACAAACACACGTACACGAAAGAAACAAGAAAATAGACGACGGCGCATAAAACGCGCTTCTGAAACACCGGGAGAGAAAATGGCAAGGATCGAAAAAAGGAAAGCGCAAGTGACACCGTTACAGAGACGTGCCCAAATGGACAGACACAATGAATGTAGACGCATTCAGCGCGCGGGTCAAAATGCTGCATCGAAAGAAGCACGATTACAACCGAAAGAGCTCGCGTGTCAGACATACAAAAAAGTGAGCGAAGAGACAGAATAAATGAACGGAGACGTGAACGACGCGCAAATGAACTGACAGAAAAAAAAAAGCAAGACGCGAAAAGCGCAAAGCTCAAATGACCGACATACAAAAACGGACAAGGCTCGATACAAACAATGCACGGCGTAGACTGAAACGGACTTTGCACAAAGCCGAGGCGAATAAAAAAAAAGAAAAAAATAGCGCGTCACAAATAATGGACATGCAACAAAAAGGCAAGCAACCGCAAAAAGCAAAACATGCCCGTCGGGGTCATCAACGCCACGCACCTGTTAAACGCTTACGACAATTGGCTGAAAACGCCTTCAATAAGGAATCCACTATTGAGGAAAATTCATTGGGATTAATGAATGTCATTTGCAATCATTGTCATTCACTTAACTTCACAGAAGAAACAACTGGCAATACAAATAATGAATTTACACGTTGTTGTCAAAAAGGTCAGATTGCACTGCCTCCTTTACATTCATATCCTGAATATCTAAAGAAGCTTCTAACTAACGATGTGCCTGAAAGTAAAAACTTTATGAACTGCATTAGATCCTACAATAGTTCATTTGCTTTTGCATCTACCGGAGTAAATATCAGGCCACCAAAAGGCAATGGCCCATACTGCTTTCGCATATGTGGACAAATATTGCATCGCATTGGAACAGTGCACCCTGAAACAAATCAACAACGCAAATATGCACAAATCTACATCCTAGATCCGGATCAGGCGATCTATCAACGCATGAACCTTCCTGAAAACAAACAATGCACAGAGCTTATAATGAGAAACATCACTCATGTCATAAACGATCACCCATTAGCTAAATCTATAAAAATGCTACATGAAGTTGAAAAGGAGGCAAATACAAAAGCAAATGCAGAAGGTATAGCAGCAACTACAATTGCTTTGGTCTTGATAAAGGACAAAGAACAAGATCCAAGACGATACAATCTGCCCGTCGTTAATGAAGTGGCAATTGTCTTTCAAAGTAAAGATGGTGAGCCTTTTTTTTTTTTTTTTTTTTTTTTAATTTATTTATTTTTTTTTTTATTTTACTATACCTTAAAGTAGACTGTTTAACTTCATACCCTTGGTTTAATGCTTGTTCTACTATTTATACAATTACCATTATACTATTACAGTATGAATTACCAGGTTTATCCTGACTAGTTTTTAAAATCACTCCCAGGGTTGTTTTTTTTTTTTTTTTTTTTTTTTTTTAACCTTAATATCTTAACTTAAAAGCGCTGAAGATTATTTCAAGATTAAATATTGTTAATGAGAACATTTTCGGGCAGATAGTATTAAGGATTTAACTGTAAAAGATATCTCTGTTTTAATTCTGTAACGCCGCTGCAGGGTGGGGTTTGTTTTGTTTTGGACGTGCTCTGTCTCTTCGTATGTCAGAGGACTGGAACATCGCGAAGTGGGGTCTAGCCTCATGTGGGGAGGCAAAATGGGGGGGTGGGGGGATAAAGGGGGGAGAGAAGGAGAGCAGGTTATATCTAATCTATTCTTATAATCCTTATAATTATAAATATCAATGCAGCAACAGGCTAACATGCAACAACTCCTGGGGAATCTTGAAACTAAGATTAAAACTGCCATATTACCAATTAAAACTATAAAATGACATTAAAAACTCAGAATCAATGTCTCCATGATGGGACAGTTAACTTTGTGAGCTGGAATGTTAAAGGCCTGAATCACGAATTAAAGAGAAAGAAAGTATGCTCTCACCTAACAGGCTTAAACGCTAAAATAGTATTTTTACAGGAGACCCACTTACTAACCAAGGATCAGTTCAGATTACAAAAAAGACTGGACTGGCCAAATGTTCCATTCTAGCTTTATAAAGAAAACTAGAGGGGTGGGAATTCTCATACATAGAACAGTTCCATTTGTAGCATCAGAGGTAGTGTCGGACCCTGAAGGGAGATATGTGATGGTCATGGGCAACTTATATAACAGTAAAATGATTTTGATAAATGTTTATGCACCCAATGTTGATGATAAGGAATTCATGCAAAATCTATTTGCATCCATTCCCAGTGTGAACACTCATAAAATTATAATGGCTGGGGACTTTAATTGTGTTTTAAATCCACTCTTAGATAGGACTCCTGTGACAGGGGGGACGACATCTAATACTGCAAAGATAATTACACAGTTTTTAAATGATCACAACTTATCAGACCCCTGGAGGTTTCTTAACCCAAACTCAAGAACATACTCGTTCTACTCACCAGTGCATTATAGCTACTCAAGAATTGATTATTTTTTTATAGATAATAATTTCCTGCCTACAATTAAATCATGCAAATATGACACAATTGTTATCTCTGACCATGCCCCTCTAGTCTTGGAGCTAAAATCAATAAGCCCCTCGTACTCACCTCGCAGATGGCGTCTTAACCCTCTTTTATTGGCAGACGAGAACTGCACAGAATTTATATCCAAACAAATCAGCTTCTTCCTAGAGACAAACACGTCTACAGAGGTTTCTGCAGGAACACTCTGGGAAACTCTAAAGGCCTTCCTAAGAGGCCAGATTATTTCATATCTTTCCCATAGAAATAAATTAGAAACCAAGAAAGTGTCAGAGCTAAGAAATGAAATTACTAGAATAGATGAAGAACAAGCCAGGCGTCCAAGTGAAGCTCTTCACAGGAAAAGGCAGGCCTTGCATACAGAACTTAACATCTTAACAACTAAAGAAACTGAACAACTTATTTATAAGTCTAGACAGCATTACTATGAACACGGAGAAAAAGCTAATAAGCTTTTAGCTCAACAAATTCATAAACAAGAAGTTCACAATGCAATACCAGTAATCACCAACAAGAATGGAGAAGAAATCATTGACCATAATAAAATAATGCACACATTTAGAGATTACTATAAGTCTTTATATTCCACTGAGCCCAAAGAAGACAACACGCAATCTAATGCATTTCTGGATAATTCACAAATACCACAAATAGATGCTTTAAGTGCTGAGGAACTAGATAAACCTCTAACGCTAACAGAATTACTAGACGCTATAAAGTCACTACTAAGCGGGAAATCATCAGGCCCTGATGGTTACCCCGTAGAGTTTTATAAGAAATTCTCCACTCAGCTAGCTCCACTCTTATTGGTAACATTTACAGAAGCTAAAGACCACCAAATACTACCTCAAACATTTCGACAAGCATTAATCACCGTCTTTCCTAAACAAAATAAGGACTTGTTACAATGTGCATCATATAGACCAATTTCACTCCTGAATAATGATGTTAAGATACTCTCAAAAATCCTAGCTAGAAGGATGGAGAAAGTGCTGCCCTCGGTAATATCACAAGATCAAACTGGATTTATTAAAGGCCGACATCTATCTTCAAATCTCCGACGCTTGTTTAAATGTTATATATTCACCAGCAAAATCAAACACCCCAGAGATATTACTATCATTAGACGCAGAAAAGGCATTTGACATGATCGAATGGAATTACCTTTTCACTGCATTGGAGAAATTTGGGTTTGGCCCGAATATTTGTGCTTGGATTAAACTACTGTATACCAGTCCCAGAAGCTTCAGTTTGTATTAATAAAATTTGCTCAGACTACTTTAAACTAGAACGTGGTACCAGACAAGGATGTCCCTTGTCGCCACTGTTGTTTGCAATCGCTATTGAACCACTGGCGGTTCACTGCCGAAATTCTCATCAGATAAAGGGGATTGTCAGAGAAGGACTGGAACAGAAAATTTCTCTATATGCAGATGATATGGTCTTATATATATCGGACCCAGAAAACACTGTCCCTGCTGTTTTAACAGCACTAACAGAATTTCAAAAGATATCTGGTCTTAGAATTAATCTGAATAAAAGTATACTCTTTCCAGTGAACTCACAAGCATATAATATTAAATTAGACACCCTAACCTTTTACCATAGCAGATCAGTTTAAATACCTAGGGGTAAATATCACAAGTAAACATAAAGCTCTTTATCAACAAAATTTTGGCGTCTGTATGGAAAAAATTTAAGCAAGACTTGCATAGATGGTCATCCCTTCATCTCACTCTAGCCGGAAGACTTAACAGTGTTAAGATGAATATCCTTCCTAAACTTCTCTTTTTATTTCAAAACATTTCAATATATATCAATCAATCGTTTTTTAAACAGTTAGATTCAATAATAACCTCATTCATTTGGAACTCAAAACACCCACGTATCCGAAGAGCGACCCTACAAAGACCTCAGGCAGAAGGTGGCATGGCTTTACCTAATTTTCAGTTTTATTACTGGGCAGCAAACATACAAGCCATAAAAACCTGGACACAAATAAATGCACATACACAGGCTTGGTCTGCAATAGAAGTAAAATCCTGTAGTACTTCTTTATATTCCCTGCTTTGCTCTCCAATAAATGAAAGTTATCGCAAATATACTAATAACCCAATTGTGCTTTACTCACTCAGAATATGGAACCAAATTAGGAAGCATTTTAAGATGGAAAATCTTTTATCAGTGGCACCTTTGCAAGGGAACCACCTCTTTCAACCTTCGCAAGTATATCCAGTTTTTAATACCTGGAAAAGTTTTGGGATTAAAATGCTCAGAGATCTTTATATAGACAACATATTTACATCTTTTGAACAATTACGTTCAAAATTTAACCTCCCAGCTACACATTTCTTTTACTATCTTCAAATTAGAAATTTTGTTAAACAGAAATTGCCCGATTTCCCCCACCTTGCACCCTCCACAATGCTGGAAAAAATACTGCTCAATTCCGAGGAAACAAACACTATTTCCGCAATATATAAAATCTTATTAGAGTCCTACCTTTCAAAGATCCAAGAGGACATTGGGGAAGAAGATCTCTTAATCAATATATCAGAGAAGGTGTGGAGGGTGCAAAGCAGAGAATTCACTCGAGTTCTATATGCGCAAAGCATAGAATTATTCAACTAAAAATTATATATCGAGCTCATCTGTCTCGCTTAAAACTGTCCAAAATGTTTCCAGGCCAGGATCCAACCTGCGAGCGCTGCAACCAAGCTCCTGCCTCACTGGGTCACATGTTCTGGGCCTGCACCAAACTAACATCATTTTGGACAAAAATTTTTAAGTGCCTCTCAGACAGCCTTGGGGTCACAATCCCTCCTAACCCACTAACAGCTGTGTTTGGTGTCCTTCCAGATGGACTTGAATTGGAGAAGGACAAACAAACGGTGATTGCATTCACTACACTCTTGGCACGCAGACTTATTTTGTTAAATTGGAAGAATCCTAATTCTCCTCTTATAAGTCAGTGGGAAACTGATGTTTTATATTATTTGAAATTGGAAAAAATCAAATTTTCAGTTAGAGGATCTGTACAAAATTTTTTCAAAACTTGGCAGGATTTAATCAATATTATTTTAGAATAAGAGAATTAACTATTATTGTATTTAACTCCCTTCTCCATCTCTTATTTATATAGATATTTACTTCTCCCCTTCTTTTGTCTAATGTTGCCTTATTAAAAAGCTTAAAGAAATTTTCCTTTAGCTAAGCTCTCCTTCTCAGGGATGGGGTTTGATTTGTTTTCAAAATTTGTTGGGTTATAAATGGATCTGTTTGTATGGAATGATTACAATGAAAATTAATAAAATAAAAATATAAAAAAAAAAAAAAAAAAAAAAAGATGGTGAGCCTCCATTTCACAGAGATATTGTTCTACATTTACGTCCTGATAAAAACAACACACCTACATTCAAACGCATAGACATTTGCTTTCCGCTTCTTGATACTTTAACATACCCCATATTATTTCCGACTGGACAGGAAGGATGGAGTGCTACAATTTCAAGAATTAAAAAACAGCAGGCACAGAGACGATCACGTGTATCCATGAAAGAATATTTCTCCTACAGACTCTCAGTAAGGGACGACTTTAATCCATTACTCAATGCAGGAAAGCTAACTCAACAATACATCGTTGACGTTTATGTTAGAGCGGAATCAAATGATCTGCAGTGGATAAAAAACAACCAGCCTTCACTTAGAGCCGATAAATACAAATCGCTGCTGGACTACATTAATCGGGATGCTGACGTCATGGAGCACCCGGCTGGAAAACCTGTTATTCTACCATCATCCTTTCAAGGCAGCCCACGCAATATGCAACAACATTACCAAGATGCCATGGCTATCGTAAGAAAATTTGGAAAACCAGATCTGTTTATCACTATGACCTGCAATCCTAAATGGACAGAAATTACAAATAATCTTAAGCCGTGGCAGAGAGTCGAACATCGTCCTGATTTGGTTGCAAGAGTCTTTAAACTTGACTCTGATGACGACAATGAACATATAAATTTCCCTTTAGAATATTTGAACACTATTAACCCTGCCGGATTACCACAACACGACCTTGCCCTTAAAAACGGAACAATAATCATGCTATTAAGAAACCTTAACACAAAACAGGGTTTATGCAATGGCACACGGTTAGTCGTCAACACCATGACACGCAATGTTATTCAAGCAACAGTTCTTACAGGATCACATGCTAACAATACTGTTCTCATTCCTAGAATTGACCTTACAAGTTCTGAGCTAGAATTACCTTTTACATTGAAACGCCGACAGTTCCCCATTAAACCTGCATTTGCCATGACCATCAACAAATCACAAGGACAAACCATGGACAAGGTTGGCATCTATCTCTCTGAACCCGTTTTTGGACATGGACAACTTTATGTTGCCTTCTCACGTGTTCGCCGTTCATCTGACGTTAAAGTTAAAATTATAAATAATCCATGCCAAGGAAGACTCATTCAAGGACAAGACACCATCTTTACTACTAATGTTGTATACAAAGAAATATTCCAATAAAACATTAATATATGACAAACACTCTATTTGTTATTTCTATGGGCATCATCCAAAGCTGCACACTATTCTATATCTAATTCATACATCTAACTCTTTCTCATGTCCCAACGCCAGGGGTTGGCGAGCGAAGCGAGCAGGGGGCGGAGCCCCCTAGTGTCATTAGATTTGTGAAACAGCAGCACTACCCACTGTGTTGCTCTCAACTCCTTTGATTTGGCAAAAAACTACGGGAAGCTGCCTAACTCTATTAAGGTACTCAGTGTTAGGCTTAATTTAGGAGTATTTGCTTTCAAAAGTTTGTATTTGCTAAGCATGGCCATAGTGGCACTACTTACAGTAGATTTATGTATTCTTCACAAAAAAAAAAATTTTAATTTATATGAACAGTATTAAATGATTAACATATGACTGATTTAATAAAAAGACTACAAAGTAAAGCACCAGATTATGGGATGAACTAGATAATTTGGATTTGAATTGTACTCACCCCTTTATTTTTTAATCAGCAAATATAGTTCCAGACAGCATGTAATATTTTAGTTGAATTAGGTGCTGTATTTAAAAGTGACTAAATCACATTTTAACTGTGTGCCCATGAGAAGACTTACTTTAACTTATGACCAAACAGTGACAGTGAGATAGCACACTCTATAAAGATTATTTACGGATCAGTGGAATCCACTCCTCAAAAGCAATTAATGCTCAAGGTCTATACAGCCTGGGAGCCCACAATGCTAACTCCTGAAATGAACAGTCACTGCATCCAATGTTTAATAAATTTAAAACCAGAGTTAAAAAAACAGTTGAAACAATGGAAGTATGGTGTTTCACCAATACTAAAGAAAATCATGGTCCAAGCAGGTAGAGGTGCACAATTTATATAGTGTTTAAGATGTATTCCATATTGATTATATGCCTTAAAATGGTAGATGTGTACAATTTATATAATGTTTAAGATGTGTTACATATTGATTACATGCCTCAAAATGATCATATATAACTGGTCAAAAACAATGATTTGCTTTGGCATTTGTCAGATCTAGTCAGGGATAAATCGGTGAGGGATGTTGTTATCTATTCATTTCTGACTTCTGATGAACTCTTTTATCATTATGATTAACTCCTTCCTGCTTTATGATAAACGTCTTTGCTCACACTGGACAAATTGCCAGGGATGCACTATGAAACTGAATTGCTGCCACACTCACCCTATTCTACAGACCTGGGGCCTCATGTATAAACGGTGCATATGTAGAAAAATGTTGTGTATGCCTAATTCAATGCTCATGTTGAAATGTATAAAAACTAAACTTGGCGTAACGCTAGACATATTTTCATGGCAGCCCCAGACCATACATACGCACGTTTCTGCTCAGCTTTGTAAACGCGTGACACTTAGCGTCAAAGCAGTGCTGTTTCTGTGTGCTTTCCCTTTCATGTTTAGATTCACATCCATGACACAAGCTTTATCAAATACATTGAAATTAATTGCATATCGTTTACAAATATAATGCATTTGATTGTAATCAATACAGTATATAACAATATAATGGTGCACAGAATGGCCTGGCTGTTCCAACTACCATGGCTACTTTGTCATTGTTACAAAACATTGCAAATGGAAGAATAAGAAGAGAGTGCATATTTAGAGATCACAGTGATTTCTTGGTACATGATGATGACTGGTTTCTAAGTTGATTTAGATTTCTAAGAACTATCCCCTTGGAGCTGAGTGCTGAACTGGGTACCGGCTTTACAAAAGCAGACTTTGAGGAATTGGGCTGTACCTGTTCCTTTGTAAGTTCTGTCCATTTTTGGGATTTTAGCCACAGGAGCTTTTCAACATGAACTGGCTAACCAATCGGGTATTTTTCAGTCATCACTCAATCACACCTTGCCACTGTATGGGATGGTACTATACGCTTGTCATCCAGATGTATAAGATTTCCTTACACGGTGGATGAACATGCAAACATCAAAGTGCAATTCGCAGCAATGTCCAATTTCCCACACATAATCTGAGTGGTCAACTGCATGCACACAGCTATAAAGGCACCTTCAGATAACACATTTGCTTATGTAAATACAAAGCATTTCCACTCTATTAATATGCAAATTACATGTGATACAAAAATGCATCTCATTAATGTTGCAGAGAAATGGCCTGGCTCAATTCAGGATTCATTCATTGTGAGAAATAGTAGTGTTGGGAACAAACTTGGAAATGGTGTTGTGTGTGATGGCGGAAATGGTGTTGTGTGTGATGGCTGGCTTCTCATTAATATAAGACTTATGATTTACCCCTTTGGTCAAAATTGTATGTTATTTGTATGATGTAACCATATTACACAATTACATAGGTGACAGTGGGTACCCACTGAAGACATGGCTTCTCACCACGCTCGCCAACCGACTGACTGAACAACAGTGATGCTATAATGATTTCCACTCTCAGGTTCTGGCAGTGGTAGAATGTACTATAGGGCAGCTATATTGCCATTAGCTCTGCCTGGATAAGACTGGTGGAGTGCTGCTCTTTAGTCCACAGAAAGTGTGTTGTATGATGCAAGCATGTAGCATACTGCATAATGTGGCACACAACTGTGACTTGCCCGTACCTGAAGAAATGTGGTATGATGAACCTGATCTTGACCCATCAAATGATCAGTCAAATTGGACAATGTTACCACTTATTTTGAATGTAATTAGTAGAATGTAAAATCAGATAATCAAATACAGTATTTATCTTTTAACCATTTAATTTAATTTGTGGCTGATTTATATTCCTTAATTCCTTTCTCCATGTCTCTTACATTATCCACTATTGCATTTTGTTACTCTGGAACAGCGTCCCATCAGCACATGGCCAGATGGTCACCCAGCGTTTCTGAGGTAGGGTTGTATCCACAGCCAGTGCCTGAAAATGGGCTTAGGGCAGCAGCACCTTCATCATATAAACCTTTTGTAATATTGTCTGAAACAGAGTAAACAGTATTGCTGCATATGCATGCATGCTTATTTGATCAATTAAACATACAAATTATTTACACAAGTATGGATAATAGTAAATGGGAAAAAAAATTAAAACTCCACTCACTCGCTGGTAAAATGTGGATTATAAGTGCCTTGCCAATAACTGCAGCAGCTTACTGCTTAAATGGCATGAGTCCCGGAAATCTGCTACATCCTCCAGTAGTGTTGACACTCAGACAGTGGGCTGCAACTTGCCATTTCATGTTAACTTTGATATCTGACCAGTTCTTTTTTATTTCGGGTACTGTGCGACTTCCTGAACTTGAAGTTTTGAGTGCCTCCACAATGCTGTACCACTCCATCAATTTCCTTTATTGCTTATACCACTGCTTAAGCCACCAAATGGAAGGTTTTCCCTTGCCTCCACTTAACTGAGCAGGACCTCCATTTCACATTTGATGAAATTATTCCCTTTATACACATGATTTTGCCATTGTCTTTTAACAAAACACTGAATGTAAGGAGCTATTTATACTGGTTTGCGTATTCAAATAGGCAAAATTCTGGGATTCATTTATACGTCTAAATTTTTTTGTGCGTATGCACATTTCTAGTTTTATCTGTACGTCATGTTTTAGTGTGAATTCTATGCAAGGTGTTATACATGAAGCCACTAGTCCTGTGAGCTACTGCATGTTTTCAAAACTGAAGGTTAACCACAAAGGCATGTGCTATGCCTAGCATGAAGAAATCAAATCAGAGGTTGTGACAATTGGGCACTATAGATGCCACAGGGGCTGGACGGGTATCCCAGTCAGAAGTGGGGATGGTTACTTACCCGGACAGGAGGCTCCTAACAGACAAACTGGCATCCCAGCCAGGAAGGAGAAGAGGATCAGACCCAGAAGACAGGGCCAAAAAGAATGGACAGTCAGCCCACTGGAACTGGAAGATGTCACTGGGGACTTTTTACCTCACTAGCACTTTAGATGGCAACAGCCCTGGATATCGGTGCCCAGCAAGGAACCAGTAGGGCATGCTGGGAAGTGTAGTCCAGCAACACACCCCTGCTAGGGTCCTTGGGTGCAGCAAGGGAATGCTGCAGGGAGATGCGCTCTCTAAAATGGGACTTCCATATGAACCAAAAGTACTTCCTTCGGGCTGTTGTGGAGTGGTGCCCCTGAGGCTAGGGATCTGCACTGGCAATCGGAAGGTTGCCGGTTCGAATTCCGTAAATGCCAATAGGGACTCTGCTCTGTTGGGCCCTTCAGCAAGGTCCTTAACCTGCAATTGCTGAGCGCTTTGAGTAGTGAGAAAAGCGCTATATAAATGCAAAGAAAAAGAATTATTATTATTACTCCCAGGTCCTTAATAAAAGGGGCTGCACTCCCTTACCCAGGTGAGTCAGAGCTTAGACGTGGAGCACCACTCAACTGGAGGATGGCAATGTGGTGGTGACAGAGTATTGTGGAGAAAAAGAGAAGGAAAACCAGTGCTTGTGCTTTTGCTACTTGTGGAGGTATTTTGGTCTAATAAACACACCTTTATTGAACCTGGGAATCTCAGTGTGTGTTCATGTTTGGGGCTTGCTGATGACCCAGTTCCATCACAGCACTCAATCATTAGAGGGATTGAAGAGCATGTTTGAGACTGTTGTCTTCCAGGTGCAGATGATGGGAGACCTCCCTGGAAGGGTTGATGGGCTCTCAGCCAGAGAGGGGATCGATACAATTTTCCATGTTGGAACAAATGACATACATGTAGTCTGTCAGTTCTGCAAACCAAATTTAAAGAGTAAGAATTGATAAGGTAGTCTTCTCTGATGTTCTACCTGTGCCCCGTACCAGTCCAGGTAAGAATGAGGAAATTAGAAGAAAAATGTGTTGCTCAAATCTTGGTGTAGGATGGAAGGGTACATGTTTATTAAGCATTGAGATTTCTTTTGGAATAGATAGGACCTGTTCTGCTGTGACGGGTTACATCTGAACCGAAGTGGTACCAATGTGTCGGGGTGGCATACGAGCAAGTTAGTCGAGGATTGTTCAAACTATGGAATGGTGGGTAGAAGGTTTAGGACAGGCTGGGTATAGAACTATATATGAAGGAACAAATAGTATTGTAAAATTAAAAATGCATAGTAATACAAATTCTAGCACAAAGTTTAAGTGCAAAAGTAAAATGAGTAACACATTAAAAATAGCTTGTCTTAATACTGGAAATTACAAAAAAAAACAAAAAACCAACAAGTACATTGGAGTTGTATGTAAACAACAATAACAGAAATCTGGCTAAATAAAAATAAGTGGATGAGTATAATTTAGACAGATACACATGTTTTGGAAGGATAGGCAAAACAGAAAAGGAGAGGCGGGTTCCTGTTTATTTCAAACAGAATTTAAACACAAGTTCTCTTCAATTGGACAATAAGTCCCATCTTAGTGAGAATACACTCCTTCATCTGGAAAACATTACGGAAAGAGGCCTTATTTTGTGTTACAGACCGCCCATGCAGACAGTAATTTCAATGCACAACTTTTTGGTAATATTAAAAAGGCAAGTTTACAGGGGGATATTATAGTCATAGGGGCCTTTAACTACCCAAATATTAACTGGGTTAACCTTCATATAGCAGAGCACATGAACAGGACTTTGTAGATGTAATCAGTAATTGTTTTTAAACACTGTATGTTAAAGAACCAACATGGGGGGAAGCATGTTTGGATTTACAGGACACAATTTTGTAATAATCAGGATGGAACTGAGGGTGTAGAGGTGATTGAACCACTAGAGTCAAGGGACCATAATATTATATACAATTCTTAATGATTTAGAAGCATGAGGATGCAAAAACCAAAACTGTTAAGTTTATTTTGGTCTGGCAAATTTTGAGCAGATGCAGGAAAGTTTAATGAGGATGTAATGGGATAAGCTTTTAAGTGTGGAGACAGTTGAAGAGCAGTGGAACAGGATTAACCATGTTTTACATATAATGCACAACAGATAAATAGTTATAATAAAGACATGACAAAGAAGCTGCAAATGAAAAAAAAAGATGTATAAGGGATGCAAGTCTAATAACTCCAATGTCAATCCTAGGGTGTATGAGAGCATGAGGGCAACTATCAAGAAGGATATTAGCAAAGTTAAAAGGCAATTAGAGAGTAATATAGCAGATAAGATGAAAGATCACACAAAGAGATTATTTCAGTATTTTGACAGTAAAAGAACATTCAAGAAGGAGGTGCAGTGCATCAGGAATAGTAAAGGGGAATTAAAACATACAGACAATAAAATAGCAGATGCTCTAAACTTGCATTTTTTCTGAGGTCTTCACATGCGAGGTAGTGGATAATCTCCAGGCAGTAAAAGGGACTTTTGACTACTAAGGAGGTACTGAGGTGAGGTCAAGTCAGGCTGGGGAGAATGCACTGGCACAGCGCATTTCAACTTGGTATTACTTTTTCATTTATCCTTGTACAGTCATGGCCCTGGAATTTTCCCAGAAAATGCACCATTTCTCCCAGAAAATTGTTGCAATTACAAATGTTTTGGTATACACATGTTTATTTCCTTTATGTGCATTGGAACAACACAAAAAAACATAGACAAAAAGCCAAATCTGACATCATGTCACACAGAACTTCAAAAATGGGCTGGACAAAATTATTGGCACCTTTTCAAAATTGTGGGTAAATCATTTTATTGCAAGCATATGATGCTCGTTTGAACTCACCTGTGGCAAGAAACAGGTGCTGGCAATATAGAGAACAGAAAGAAGAGCAGAGAATTGTCTGAGGACTTGAGAACAAAAGTTATGGAAAAATATCAACAATCTCAAGGCTACAAATCCATCTCCAGAGATCTTCATGTTCCTTTGTCCACTGCGCGCAACATAATCAAGAAGTTCACAACACATGACACTGTAGCTAATCTCTCTGGACGTGGACGGAAGAGAAAAATTGATAAAAGACTGCAACAAAGGATAGTCTGAATGGTGGATAAACAGCACCAATCAACTTGAAAACATATTCAAGCTGTTCTGCAGACTCAGGGTGCAACAGTGTCAGCTCGAACTATCCGTCGACATCGGAACGAAATGAAACGCTATGGCAGGAGAGCCAGGAGGAACCCACTGCTGACACAGAAACATAAAAAAGCCAGACTGGAGTTTGCTAAAATGTACTTGAGGAAGCCAAAATCCTTCTGTGCAAACATCTTGTGGACAGATGAGACCAAGGTAGAGCTTTTTGGTAAAGTTCATCATTCTACTGTTTACAGAAAACGGAATGAGGCCTACGAAGAAAAGAACACAGTACCTACAGTCAAACATGGTGGAGGTTCTAAGATGTTTTGGGGATGTTTTGCTGCCTCTGGCACTGGATGCCTTGACTGTGTGCAAGGCATCATGAAATCTGAAGACTACCAAAAGATATTGGGGCACAATGTAGGGCCCAGTGTCGGAAAGCTGGGTCTGCGTCAGAGGTCATGGGTGTTCCAGCAGGACAATGACCCCAAACATACCTCTAAAAGCACCCAGAAATGGTTGAAGACAAACCGCTGGAGAGTTCTGGTGGCCAGCAATGAGTCCGGATCTAAATCCGATTGAACACTTATGGAGAGATCTCAAAATTGCTGTTGGGAGAAGGTTCCTTTCAAATCTGAGAGACCTTGAGCAGTTTGCAAAAGAAGAGTGGTCGGAAATTCCAGTTGAGAGGTGTAACAAGCTTGTTGATGGTTATAGGAAGCGCTTGATTTCAGTTATTTTTTCCAAAGGGCGTGCAACCAAATATTAAGTTGAGGGTGCCAATAATTTTGTCCAGCCCCGGTTTTTGAGTTTTGTGTGAAATGATGTCAGATTTGGCTTTTTGTCTATGTATTTTTGTGTTGTTCCAATGCACATAAAGGAAATAAACATGTGTATACCAAAACATTTGTAATTATATTTAACAATTTTCTGGGAGAAATGGTGCGTTTTCTGGGAAAATTCCAAGGGTGCCGATAATTTTGGCCATGACTGTACCTAATTAAGCAGGAAATTTTAAAGTGTGCATAAAATCTGACTTTTAAAAAGTACTTTTACTTTCTTCATTATGTATTATCAAGATGTCTACCATTTACTGTTCTTTCCTACTTTACAATTTTAGAGGCAGGAATGCTGGAGATTTTATACACTTATCTTGTTACTGACCTGTATCTTCTATACCATTACTGTCTTGGTGATTGTATAATTGTTAACATTCTCCACAGGTCAGAATGAGGGGACTGCAGCATATGTACAGGTTTTTACATTTCTGTGAGTCAGTGCATACAGTATTTAAAAAAACAAATCAATTAAGATATTTTAAGTCTGAAACACAAGGGATACCATTTCTAGTATTCAAATTGGCTATCATATCACAAGGCACTTTATGTAATTTAATGTCTCAAGCAGACATGCTATCTGCAGTTCTGTGTGCCATATTTTTTTAGAGAAGAAGCAAACTGGAGCTAATTTAAAGGGAATGCTCAGTTTAAAGATGCACTCTGGACCTCCTGGAGGTAGTAGCAAAGGAGAGAGTTAAAACAAAACTGAGTTCCATTATGAACCATGCTGCACATTCTCTCTGACACACTCTTTGTACTTTCAGCTAACAAATTATTCAATAGAAGTGCTAAAGGGACTCCTTTATATCAACAGTAATATGTCTACAAGAAGTTTTTTCTTTGTTCAGACCAAAGTGTGTGTGTGTATTTGTATTTATTTATTTACATATTTATAAAAAGCCTAATTTCTCCCTGGGGACAAATTCTATCTAAGTAGAAAAAAGTAAGCCCATTGTCATTTTTAAAGAAGTCATGATAGTATTTCTATGTAAACTGGCAAACTTCTTTATAATTTAATAACAACAGTCCATGTTACATTTTTTCATCAGTAGTAAAATACTAAAAACACAAAATGTTCTGTAATTCAAAATATGCAAGTAAAATAGACACTGCCACAGCTGGCGGAGGCTACGGAGGCACGAGTAGCTCCAACCAAAGGTGCCGAAAGAGTAGGCCCCGGGGGTGCCGGTTGGAGGGGGGAGCGCTGCCAGTGCGTGGCATGGAGGGACGCCAGGTGGTGGTGTCCAGGCAGCGTCTCTGCCCCTCTCTCTGTGTTTTGCTTGCAGGACCGGACCTTGGACGCACAGTAAGACCTGCTTCATTGGGGACCTGCCCTCGTAGGATGGGCCGCTTCGCCAGACGGGTCTTCGCTGGTGGTGGGGCAGTGTCGCAGGTGGCTGGGGGGGCAACCTGGCTGGGACACCCCGGAGGACCGGAAGAGGGCTTACGCCTTCACCAGACCACGTGGGGGTGACCGCCCTGGTGGCTATGGAGACAACGAGTACAGAGTTTGGAAGCTCAACCCTGTAGGAGCCCATGGTCACCGCCAGGTGGCGCCCCAATGCCTTGGGAGCCCAGGACCTCAGCACTTCCGCCACACCCGGAAGTGCTGGGGGGGGAAGGGGATCGGAGACACCCGGTGTGCTTCCGGGTACGCAGTCAGCACTTCCGCCACACTCGGGAGTGCCGGTGGAAGATTGCCGGGAAGCACCTGGAGCACATCTGGGTGATTACAAAAGGGGTCGCCTCCCTACATTCAAGACTTGAGTTAGGTGGAAGAGAGACGAGGTCTGGGAGGAGGCAAGGAGGCGGCCTGAAGAAGTAAGGCATTGTGTTGTTGTGGCTAGGACTTTGGGGACTTGGGGACTGAGAAGCACTTGATTGTAAATATGGACACTGTGAATAAACGTGGGTGGGGTGATTTAAACGTGTCTGCCTGTCTGTGTCATGTTCCACAATGGCGCCCAATGTGGGGCCCGCTGCCTGTTCCAAGGCAGGGACCCTGAAAAAATAATTTTGTGGACAGCCCGGAGCAGCAGGTGGCCCCGCACACGTAACGTGGGAGCGGAGTGCTCACGGCCCCGAGAGAGAGAGCTGACCCACAGACCGCCACCGGACCACAGTCGGAATCTTCTTACCTGGTGCCGAGAAGCCACGACGGGTGTTACAGGAGTGCAGCGGGCCCCTATGAGTGCGCTGCTGCTGAAGGCACCTGGGATGGTGTGGCGGCTAAGAAAGCCTTGGACAGACGGGATTCGGGAGGCGAGTTCCCTGCTCGCCGGCAGCCAGCCCTGGGGTGCTGAGCGTGTTGTGTGTTTTGCAGGCAGGGACTGCCCAGGTCTGCGTCGATGGCAGACGGGGGCCGATCTGCGGAGCAACTGCTGAAAAGGAGATGCTACAGCTCAGAAAGCTGGCTCGTCGTTGCACCAGGAGGAGGAAATCCAAGATGGCCGCGGACCAGAAGTCCTTCCCAGAGACAGGCATGGGATTGGAAGGTGTGTCTTGCGTGCCCGCCGATGATTGGATGGAGGTGGGACCAAGGAATGTTTCTCTTGTGCCGGGGAAGGACCCGATTGGGCCGAACGAGAGGCCCCTCAGGAAGCAGTCGGCGGATGTGCCTGACAGCCAGGTGAGCCAATCGCCAACTGACTTTCTGTGCTTGTCAGCAGCGCTGCGTGAGCTGGAGGATTGCCTTCAGCTCGCAGAGCCGTCTCCACCGATGCTACATGCCCTCTGTGTGGAGTTGCAAGAGCTGGAGAGGAAAGCAACCGCGTCAGTGCGGGCACTACGTGCGTGGACAGGACGATGCAACGCTGGATCCTCCGGCCGGAGCGGCATGGCGGGGACGGTAAGTAGAGCTGACCCCGTAAAGCATAAAGGAGATCCCACCAAAAAGGCCCGTGATGTGAATGATCAGAATCAAGAAGGGGGGTCTCCGGTAGTGGACGCGGTGGTGAGTGCTGTGCGCGTGGTAAGGGGAGAAAGACAGATAGGGCTGGCAGGACGGGGGCTGATGAGTGCCCCGGGTCCTAGCGCCCTATGCCCCGAGCCCGCGGCGGTCTCGCATCGCTCTATAGGGACGCAAACGGGACAGGATCTGTGCATTTGCCATGTGCAGACCCAAACTGTCATGGCATCCCAGAGCAAAGGGAGGAATCGAGGGAAGAATGGCGGTTCCTCTGATTAGGGAGGAGGTGACGCAGGAAGCTCACGTCTGGAGAATGGCCGCCCTCTGTGGAGGCAGAGGGAAGCCCCAAAGTCGGCGGAGGTGCCGGAAGTAAGAGTGGACCCGTCTATTGTCCCAACCAGACTGGCACAGAACCCGCGGAGGGGGTGCCGAAAAGGTAAGTCCCAGGGTGCCGGTCGAAGTGGGGAGCGCTGCCAGTGTGCGGCACAGAGGGACGCCAGGTGGTGGTGTTCAGGCAGCGTCTCTGCCCCTCTCTCCGTTTTGCTTGCAGGACCGGACCCTGGACACGCAGTAGGACCTGCTTCGTTGGGGACCTGCCCTCCCGGGACAGGCCGCTTTGCCAGACAGCTCGTCGCTGGCGATGGGGCACTGCCACAGCTGGCGGAGGCTATGGAGGCACGAGTAGCTCCAACCAAAGGGGCACGGAAACCTCAGAGGGGGTGCCGAAAGAGTAGGCCCCGGGGTGCCGGTAGGAGGGGGGAGCACTGCCTGTGCGAGGCACGACAGTGTCTCCACCCCTGTTTCTGTTCTTTGTTTAGCAGGACCGGACCCTGGAGATTCGAGAGTAGGACCCACTTCGGCGATGAACTGCCCTCGCGGGACGAGCCACTCCGCCCGACGGGTCTTCGCAGTGGCTGGGGAGGCGACCCGGCTGGGACACCCCGGAGGACCGGAAGAGGGCTTACGCGTTCCCCAGACCACGAGGGACACCCGGAGTGCTTCCGGGTACGCAGCCGGCACTTCCGCCACACTGGGGAGTGCCGCCTTCCCCAGACCACGTGGGGGTGACTCGTGGTCACCGCCAGGGGGCGTCCCAATGCCTTGGGAGCCCTGGACCTCAGCACTTCCGCCACACCTGGAAGTGCTGGGGGGAAGAGGATCGGGGACACCCGGAGTGCTTCCGGGTACGCAGCCGGCACTTCCGCCACACTGGGGAGTGCCGGTGGAAGATTGCCGGGAAGCGCCTGGAGCACATCCGGGTGATTATAAAAGAGGTCACCTCCCTTCATTCAGGACTTGAGTCGGGTGGAAGAGAGACGAGGTCTCGGAGGAGGCAAGGAAGCGACCTGAAGAAGTAAGGCATTGTATTGTTGTTGGCCAGAACTTTGGGGACTGAGGAGCACTTGATTGTAAATATGGACACTGTGAATAAATGTGTGTGGGGTGATTTAAACGTGTGTGCCTGTCTGTGTCCGGGTCATGTTCCACAACACACTCATTATAAAATGTGTGAGGTCTAGTCTTTTACTTGTGATGATTTTCATTCAGATGTTTGTGGTTACATTCATTTCCTCAAATGTCAGTTTATTTTCAGCAGCCCTTTGTGAGATCACCCATGTTGTGTCTATTCCTTGACAATCCAATGAATGAAGGAGCTTGGATTGTCCATAACAAATAGTTAAAGGACAGCACAGACCTCTTGGCATTTCCTGACTACAGAATTGCTGCCAAATGTACTTTCCCATTGCTACTGAATACTTGTTTAATTGTTTCATGTATGATATTCACAAACTAGTATGTTCACATTTTATATCAGTGTTTCTTCTGGAATACAAATAGGTGGGAGGTGGGGAAAACTGGGAGAGATTCACTTTAGCAAAGTTTCTAATGTGAAAGTAGTGGAAAAATAGTGTTGATGGGAAGTTAAATTTGAAGTGTAATTGTTCATAGGATGCAAAGAAATTATCTATATACAGTCCTCTAAATGATTTAATCCAGTACGTTTGCCAAACATTAAAAACTGTGTAAGTTTGAGAGGGTGGGAAAAGGTGGTTATCGTGTACTTTTAGTTCATGCAACAGGTAAAAGCTTCACTATCTTGAAGTGCTTCGTACATTGGCTCCATATTATGCGTGAATGAAGGAAAACTGGGTTGTTAGTATAGATAGACAGACTGAATATTAACAATAACTTGTATTTACTGGGGTAGAAAGCAGGGAATATAAAAAAACTGCAGGATTTTATTTCTATTGTGGACCAAGCTTGTGTGTCCATCCATCCATCCATCCATTGTCTCCCGCTTATCCGAGGTCGGGTCGCGGGGGGCAGCAGCTTGAGCAGAGATGCCCAGACTTCCCTCTCCCCAGCCACTTCTTCTAGCTCTTCCGGGAGAATCCCAAGGCATTCCCAGGCCAGTCGAGAGACATAGTCCCTCCAGCGTGTCCTGGGTCTTCCCTGGGGCCTCCTCCCGGTTAGACGTGCCCGGAACACCTCACCAGGGAGGCGTCCAGGAGGCATCCTGATCAGATGCCCGAGCCACCTCATCTGACTCCTCTCGATGCGGAGGAGCAGCGGCTCTACTCTGAGCCCCTCCCGGATGACTGAGCTTCTCACCCTATCTTTAAGGGAAAGCCCAGACACCCTGCGGAGGAAACTCATTTCAGCCGCTTGTATTCGCGATCTCGTTCTTTCGGTCACTACCCATAGCTCATGACCATAGGTGAGGGTAGGAACATAGATCGACTGGTAAATTGAGAGCTTCGCCTTGCGGCTCAGCTCCTTTTTCACCACGACAGACCGATGCAGCGCCCGCATTACTGCGGATGCCGCACCGATCTGCCTGTCGATCTCACGCTCCATTCTTCCCTCACTCGTGAACAAGACCCTGAGATACTTGAACTCCTCCACTTGGGGCAGGATCTCGCTACCAACCCTGAGAGGGCACTCCACCCTTTTCCGGCTGAGGACCATGGTCTCGGATTTGGAGGTGCTGATTCTCATCCCAGCCGCTTCACACTCGGCTGCGAACCGATCCAGAGAGAGCTGAAGATCACGGCCTGATGAAGCAAACAGGACAACATCATCTGCAAAAAGCAGTGACTCAATCCTGAGCCCACCAAACCGGACCCCCTCAACGCCCTGGCTGCGCCTAGAAATTCTGTCCATAAAAGTTATGAACAGAATCGGTGACAAAGGGCAGCCCTGGCGGAGTCCAACTCTCACTGGAAACGGGTTCGACTTACTGCCGGCAATGCGGACCAAGCTCTGGCACCGATCGTACAGGGACTGAACAGCCTTTATCAGGGGGGCCGGTACCCCATACTCTCGGAGTACCCCCCACAGGATTCCCCGAGGGACATGGTCGAATGCCTTTTCCAAGTCCACAAAACATATGTAGACTGGTTGGGCAAACTCCCATGCACCCTCCAGGACCCTGCTAAGGGTATAGAGCTGGTCCACTGTTCTGCGACCAGGACGAAAACCACACTGTTCCTCCTGGATCCGAGGCTCGACTATCCGATGGACCCTCCTCTCCAGGACCCCTGAATAGACTTTTCCAGGGAGGCTGAGGAGTGTGATCCCTCTGTAGTTGGAACACACCCTCCGGTCCCCCTTCTTAAAGAGGGGGACCACCACCCCGGTCTGCCAATCCAGAGGCACTGTCCCTGATGTCCATGCAATGTTGCAGAGGCGTGTCAGCCAAGACAGTCCTACAACATCCAGAGCCTTGAGGAACTCCGCGCGTATCTCATCCACCCCCCGGGGCCCTGCCACCAAGGAGTTTTTTGACCACCTCGGTGACCTCAGTCCCAGAGATGGGGGAGCCCACCTCTGAGTCCCCAGGCTCTGCTTCCTCATTGGAAGGCATGTTAATGGGATTGAGGAGGTCTTCGAAGTACTCCCCCCACCGACCCACAACGTCCCGAGTCGAGGTCAGCAGCACACCATCCCCACCATATACAGTGTTGACACTGCACTGCTTCCCCTTCCTGAGACGCCGGATGGTGGACCAGAATCTCCTCGAAGCCGTCCGAAAGTCGTTCTCCATGGCCTCCCCCAAACTCCTCCCACGCCTGAGTTTTTGCCTCAGCAACCACCAAAGCCGCATTCCGCTTGGCCTGCCGGTACCTATCAGCTGCCTCCAGGGTCCCACAGGACAAAAGGGTCCTGTAGGACTCTTTCTTCAGCTTGACGGCATCCTTCACCGCCGGTGTCCACCAACGGGTTTGGGGATTGCCGCCACGACAGGCACCGACCACAGCTCCGGTCAGCTGCCTCAACAATAGAGGCACGGAACATGGCCCATTCGGACTCAATGTCCCCCACCTCCCTCGGGATGTGGTCGAAGTTCTGCTGGAGGTGGGAGTTGAAGCTACTTCTGACAGGGGGCTCTGCCAGACGTTCCCAGCAGACCCTCACAACACATTTGGGCCTACCACGCCTGACCGGCATCCTCCCCCCACCATCGAAGCCAACTCACCACCAGGTGGTGATCAGTTGACAGCTCCGCCCCTCTCTTCACCCGAGTGTCCAAGACATGTGGCCGCAAGTCCGACGACACAACCACAAAGTCGATCATCGAACTGAGGCCTAGGGTGTCCTGGTGCCAAGTGCACAAATGAACACCCCTATGCTTGAACATGGTGTTCGTTATGGACAATCCGTGACGAGCACAGAAGTCCAATAACAAAACACCACTCGGGTTCAGATCGGGGGGGCCATTCCTCTCAATCACGCCCTTCCAGGTCTCACTGTCATTGCCCACATGAGCATTGAAGTCTCCCAGCAGAACGAGGGAGTCCCCAGATGGTATGCCCTCTAGCACCCCCTCCAGGGACTCCAAAAAGGGTGGGTACTCCGAACTGCTGTTCAGTGCATACGCACAAACAACAGTTAGGACCCGTCCCCCCACCCGAAGGCGAAGGGAGGCTACCCTCTCGTCCACCGGGGTAAACCCCAATGTACAGGCTCCAAGTTGGGGGGCAATAAGTATACCCACACCTGCTCGGCGCCTCTCACCGGGGGCAACTCCAGAGTGGTACAGAGTCCAGCCCCTCTCAAGGAGATTGGTTCCAGAGTCCAAGCTGTGCGTCGAGGTGAGTCCGACTATATCTAGCCGGAACCTCTCAACTTCGCGCACTAGCTCAGGCTCCTTCCCCTTCAGAGAGGTGACATTCCACGTCCCAAGAGCCAGCTTCTGTAGCCGAGGATCGGACCACCAAGGTCCCCGCCTTCGGCCACCACCCAACTCACACTGCACCCGACCTCCTTGGCCCCTCCCATAGGTGGTGAGCCCATGGGAAGGGGGACCCACGTTGCTTTTTCGGGCTGTGCCCGGCCGAGCCCCATGGGTGCAGGCCCGGCCACCAGGCGCTCGCCATCGAGCCCCACCTCCAGGCCTGGCTCCAGAGTGGGGCCCCGGTGACCCGCGTCCGGGCGAGGGAAAACGGCGTCCAAAATTGTTTTTCTTCATAGGAGGTTTTGTTTAACCGCTCTTTGTCTCATCCCTCACCTAGGACCAGTTTGCCTTGGGTGGCCCTATCAGGGGCATAAAGCCCCGGACAACAGAGCTCCTAGGATCATTGGGACACGCAAACCCCTCCACCACGATAAGGTGGCGGTTCATCAATTTATGTCAATTTCCAGGTTTTTATAGCTTGATATTTGTCCCCCAGTAAAAAAACTGAAAGTTAGGTACTGCCGTGCTACCTTTTGCTTTAGGTCATTGTAGGGTCACCCTTTGGATGTTTCAAAATACAAATAAATGAGGTTATGATTGAATCTATTTTCTTAGAAAATGATTTGTTAATGTACAGTATATGGGGATGCTTTGGAATAGATAAAGAAGCCTGGGACGGATATTCAGCTTGATAGTGTTGATTGTCCCTGCTAAAGTGAGATGGAAGGTAGACCATCTATGCACAACTTGTTTAAGTTTTTCCATATAGATAGCAAAATTTCGCTGAAAAAGAGTTTTATATTTACTTGTGACGTTTACTCCTAGGTATTTAAACTAATCTCCAATGATAAATGAGAAAGTCTCCAATCTAATAATGTGTACTAGAATGGAATGGAATGCTGAAGTTAGCACTGGTTACTAACCTGTCATAAAGAAAATGTAAAAAAATCAGTACAACTATACAATTATGAAGCTGTCAGGGAGGACTACTAACCACTGTATCTCATTAAATGTAGAGGTAAAAATAAAGGCTTAAGTCAGACAAAAATCACACCTCAAGTCATTTCATTCTGCAAATACAAGGTTAGCCAAAATGAAGTACCACATTTCTCAAGGTCATTGCATGAGGTAGAGGCTGCCGAGTGGATTGGGGGTCCTTTGATAGGCGATCCCTTGTAGTTTTCAGTTGGCAAAATACCTTCGTCCGGTGTGCACCATGCTTTCGCTGTCGAAGCGTTCTTCAAAAACAACAAATTCATCATCATTACGCAACTCACCTTAATCATGCACTTCAGCATTCCTCCTAATGGTGAAGTCCCAAATCGGAAAACAATTCTTCAGTGGGTGGCTAACTTTAGATAGACAGCTACAAAATTGAACAGAAAATCTCCGGACCATCCTCGGACTGTACAAATGCCTGAAAACATCCAAACTGTAAGGGAATTAATTTTGCAGTCTCCTAGACGTTTAGCAAGCAAACATGCTTCTGCCTTAAGCATTTCCAACACGTCCTTGAGGAGGATTTTGCATGAGGACCTTAATTTCCATCCATAAAAAAATGATGGTAGTACAGGAACTCACTGAGAAAAACTGGGAGAGCCATAGAGAGTTGTCCGCGAACATTCTGCAAGCCATTCATCGAGATGCCATTGTCTTGTGCAGCGACGAAGCACGTTTTCATTGAAAAGTTGTGTAAATGAGCAAAACTTTTGCTACTGGGCTGAAGCAAACCCTTGTGAACTTCATCAGAGACCCCTGCACAATAAGCGTATTACAGTTTGGTGTGCCATTGCAGAATTTGGTATTGTAGGCCATTAGTTTTTTGAGGAGGGTGGAGCAACGGTCGCCGTCACTTCAGAATGTTACATTGAAATGCTAGAGAACTTTTTGCTGCCCTAACTGGAAGAAATGGATGTGATGGATGCCTGGTTTCAACAGAATGGAGTAACAGCTCATGCAGCGTGGAGATCCATGCAAGTTTTGAGAGAGATCTTTCCGGGGAAGCGGATCTCCCTGCATGGCGATGTCGGGTGTCCTTCATGTTTGCCTGATCTTGCTCCATGAGAATTCTTCTTGTGGGGCTATCTCAAGTCGAAGGTATAGACACACCAACCTCAAAACCTTGAAGCCCTCAAGGATGCTATTCGCCACAGATTCACCATTATTCCCCTTGAAATTGCCAAACGTGTCATGTAAGCATTCAGAAATTGTCTCGAAGAGTGTATTGCTATTGATGGCCACCACCTTGAACACATCATTTTAAAAACACAATAAAAAAAAATTATTTTTGTATACCCTTTTTTGTATCGTAATGAAATTTATTTTATCTTGTAGCGTTTTTGTAGAATAAACGTTTGAAATATGGTACTTCTTTTTGGCTCACTCTGTATAATCTACACAATAAAAATAAAATGTAATATATACATTTTTACATGTTATGGTTATGAAGAATGTAGGCAATCATTAGGAAATTAACTAGCATGCAATGGATACATTCTAAATAAGATCAGCTTAGTATGTTAGATAGATCAGCTTGGTAAGCAAAATGGATACCTTAAGAGGGGTTTAAAATGGGTTCTACATATTTTGTGGTAACACTGGAAGAACATAAGTAGTGCTTTTTCCAAACTACCAAGCTGCACCTTTATATAGACTTTATGGGCTTTTTGTAGGATTATATTACTTGAAAAATACTAACTCTAAAATTAGCTATTTCAGATGAAGAAAAGAATGACAGCTTACCCTGAAAAACATGATTTCGGCCAAACTTGGGAATGTCAGGATGGTAAGCAATAAAATCTTCAAGGAAGCTTGATAGTTGATAACCTTGTCTCAGAGTCATCTGACATCCCAAAAGGTACTGATGAACAATGCGAAGGTGAAAATCATAACTGAATGAATGTACATGCATCAGGTCTCGTACCTTGTCACATTCCTCTGTAAACAACATTGAGAGCTGAAAAAAGTACAAGATGTTAAAACTGGGAAACCCCAATATGTTCATATCTATGATGTATTTAAATATCTTGTTTAAGCAATGTTTAAAACCAAATTCAGCAAAATATCACTTTTTGATTACACATTCAGCATAAAAATACTAAGTGGACACTTTATTAGCTAACCCTACCTAATAGCAAGTTAATCTTCTAAATTCTTACTGAACAACTTGAATTGAATGTGATATGGACTTAAACTGGGATGCAGAAACATGTTGACTGAAGGGTGTCTGGTAAATGTTATAAATGACTTGGTGGTGGCAGTCCAGACAGTTCTGTTAATTTTATTTCACAGATGCTTGATTGTACTGTGATATGTTGTCTTCTGAAACAAATGTATTAAGCTAAACACAATATTACATTTCAATGCTCCCAGGATAGGGTTCTATGGATGGGTTTATGGATGTTCTGATATTCATTTCATTGCTTCCCTATGTTTTGGCAAGGAACATTATCCTATTGAAAATGCTCATTCACAGAAGAGTATATTTCTGCTATGAAGGGATGTAACGAAATGGCAAGGGTACTCCAATATACTTTGGCATTTACACACTGCTCTACTTTTATTAAGAAAACCCAACGTATATCAGGAAGAAAAGCCCCACACCATTATACTGTCATGACTGGCTTACAATAATGACATTTGGCAAGATATATAATTCCATTATCAGGAATTAGCAAGAATTGTTATTATCTGACCAGGAAATGCATCTCCAATTCTTGAATGTCCAGTATTTGTATTCCTTAGCCCACTGCATCCACACTGTTTGGTATGGAAAGGTATAGAAGTTAATTTGTCTGTCATCTGCTCCATCAATCAATGGTGTTAACTAAAAGCAGTGTAGGAGGAGAAGTTGAACCATGGTGATGGCATGGTTGTTGCTTAACAAGGCTTTATTATTAACATGTTTTCCTCCTTGACACTGGAATAAAAAGGTTATCTGTCCCACACTTCCATAAATCTTAATTGTGACTACTGGTCTTTTATGTAGTGTATATGCTTGACGTATCTCACCTAGCATTGTAGGGGACATCAAATTCTAGTTACACCACCACAATAAATGACAAAGTATGTCAACTTGCAAATTCTGATAGGCTTCTTTTAGCACCACTGTTGAACTCAGTTATTAGGGGAACGATTATATCTTGTCTCTCACTCTGAACATGTCATATCATATAGTTTACAGTGGAATATTTTATTAATGGTTTTATTGTAGTCCACAGGATCACTCTTGGCTTGATATACTACTGTGTGACATTAATGCACAATTTCAAGACACATTCAAAAAAATTTCAATCTCTAGTTTAATCCATTTTCATCTCAAATATGCACACACCTTTCTGGTTTAAAGAGTATTGTCAGCATATTAGATTAAGCTAATTATGTGGGAAGATATACAAAAAAGAGCCAGCCTCTTACAGCAATAAAGAACAACTAAAATCTGCTTGGATTTATTTATCTTAAAATTAATTTTAAAAATGCAGTAAGTGAAATGCGAGAAATTAAATGATTCTACCACCAATAGATGGGTTAACCATGTTCCTCAATAAAAGTTCAAGGTTTTACTTCTTTCAGTTTCTACTTGATCAAATTTACCAGCTTAGAATAAACCTGTATCAACTGTGGTTGTTCTATGACATAAAGTTTAATTATGCTTCCTTTTTAATAGTGTATTTCACAGATAGATACAGTACATTTCCCTTGTTGTGCTTTATATATTTATTTCATTTTGCTTACATTATATCTATTAGAATGCTGTTTTCATTATCAGTTCTTTCGAGTATACTGTTTCCCATGGTTTGAATTGGCTTCTGCCAATGGCAAACAACACACACATTGAATAAGTTACCAAGTAAGTGTGGCAGATAGTACGACTTTAGGGACCTTCAAAACTTGACTTGATGTTATTTTGGAGGAATTAAGTGTATAGGAGTATTTTCTTAGTATGAATGGCTCATTCTCGTTGAAATCTTTCTAATGTTCTAAAAAATCATTTTACCATTACATACTGTATTAGTTTATGGTAACTCTATCCCATTGTAGATGTAAGGCCAGTACTGCAGTTGAATCAACTCTGATGTAGATAACTGTATAAGGGGATATTTGAACCTTTTCACCTGCCAGATCTCATGCAATGGGTCTTAGTCTGAAAGGGTTGTCAAGCTGAACAGATGTGCAGTGCTTTCTGGGAAAGCTGAAAGGCAAAGCAGGATTTAGAGTATTTTGCTTGGTTGGACTATACAGCTTTATGATACCATGAAGAAAAACCTTGGCCTCATTGATAATGATTCTGTAACATTTTCTGTATTTTGAGAAACTGTAAAAGTGTTGGCTTTCTTTGCTAATGGGGATTAAAACAAGTAAGCCAGGAACATTGTGTGTGCAAAAAAGGAGGGGAAGAGTGGCTGCCTTTTATTAGACACTTTCAGTTCTCACTCAGCTGCTGCTTGAAAACAGTTACTTTTAGTTCATTTGCTACGTTTCTGACACTTTGGTGAAGAGCTCAGACCATCTGCAAAAATGGACACTTACAGAGAGCCTTTCTCCATCCTTGCTGCTTTGCAAAAAATAGTTGTTCTTGAAATTGGTGGCACTTTTACAAGCACTATTTACTGTAAGATGCTCCCTCTTTTCAAACATGCTATTTTTTGCCTCAGTGGAAGATTTAATTCCACTAGAGGTGTTGCAAAAGTAATAGGACCACCAGTGTCTGAACAGTTCTTGTGTGTTGCCGGGCACTATGCCTGAACTGTTTTCTGAATGCTAATGTTTTCAGGAGTTTGTTGTTTTTTAATGAAAGGATGCAGACATACAGCTTCAACTTCCTTCAGCCTGTATTCCAAACTAAGTGACTGAACTCTTCATACCAGGAACAGCCCGTACTTTATATAATAACAAAGGTGTAAGTCAGAATTGCACTGACATCTTTGCAACGCCTCTCTGAGAAAGCGCTGACTGCATAACTGTAAGTGACTGTTTAATCAAAATCACAAGAAGTTACACATTCCTTAAAAACTAGCTGCCCTAAAAACTCTGGGGGAACTCTGAGGGGAACACTCATTGGCAGTCTCTTTAGGAAAGTTCCAGGGGCACTCTGCTTTCACTCTACAAAATTACTGAAATTCTCTGAAACAATCTCTAACAGCAGAAAGCTGATGAGCCTCTCCCTCTTTGGGGAGCTGAAAACTGACAGTCTCTTCTGTATGTAGACCCGAAGGCTTAGATCTAAGTCAAGCACTGAACCCAGTCAAAAAGAGAACTCCAGCATCTAAAGTTCTGTACCAGAAAGAGTACTGCTTTTCCCTATAATGTTGCAGAGGAAACAGCAGAAAGAGAGCAGAGAAAAAGCACAGCGCACCAGCGTCAAAGAACTACATTGCAAAGAAAAAGAATGCACTCCAACGCAAGAAGAATTCTCAACTTGAACCTGAAGCAACTACAGCAACAACTCCACACAACTTCAGACATCACTTTAAAGACTTGGTATCATAAAGCTACTTATCTGTGCCAAGATATATTAGAACTCCAACCAGTAAACAGCCAGTGTCTTCTATGTTATATGTCCTTTTGTCTCTTGTCTTTTGTTTTGAATCCTGTCTTTTATGTCAATATATATATTGAGTTGTATTTCTATAACCCTTGTGTTTATCAATAAATTGCATTATTCTGCTTCTTTAAATGAGTGTGCTTGAGTTGCCTAAATACAAGTCTAATGGCCGGAGACTGCCTCATGCAGTGCATCCAGAAAGTATTCACAGCGCATCACTTTTTCCACCTTTTGTTATGTTACAGCCTTATTCCAAAATGGATTAAATTCATTTTTTTCCTCAGAATTCTGCACACAACACCCCATAATGACAATGTGAAAAAAGTTTACTTGAGGTTTTTGCAAATTTATTAAAAATAAAAAAACTGAGAAATCACATGTACATAAGTATTCACAGCCTTTGTTCAATACTTTGTCGATGCACCTTTGGCAGCAATTACAGCCTCAAGTCTTGTTGAATATGATGCCACAAGCTTGGCACACCTATCCTTGGCCAGTTTCGCCCATTCCTCTTTGCAGCACCTCTCAAGCTCCATCAGGTTGGATGGGAAGCGTCGGTGCACAGCCATTTTAAGATCTCTCCAGAGATGTTCAATCGGATTCAAGTCTAGGCTCTGGCTGGGCCACTCAAGGACATTCACAGAGTTGTCCTGAAGGCACTCCTTTGATATCTTGGCTGTGTGCTTAGGGCCGTTGTCCTGCTGAAAGATGAACCGTCGCCCCAGTCTGAGGTCAAGAGCGCTCTGGAGCAGGTTTTCATCCAAGATGTCTCTGTACATTGCTGCGGTCATCTTTCCCTTTATTCTGACTAGTCTCCCAGCTCCTGCTGCTGAAAAACATCCCCACAGCATGATGCTGCCACCACCATGCTTCACTGTAGGGATGGTGCCAGGTTTCCTCCAAACATGACACCTGGCATTCACACCAAAGAGTTCAATCTTTGTCTCATCAGACCAGAGAATTTTCTTTCTCATGGTCTGAGAGTCCTTCACCTGCCTTTTGGCAAACTCCATGGTGGGCTGCCATGTGCCTTTTACTAAGGAGTAGCTTCTGTCTGGCCACTCTACCATACAGGCCTGATTGGTGGATTGCTGCAGAGATGGTTATCCTTCTGGAAGGTTCTCCTCTCTCCACAGAGGACCTCTGGAGCTCTGACAGAGTGACCATCGGGTTCTTGGTCACCTCCCTGACTAAGGCCCTTCTCCCCCGATCGCTCAGTTTAGATGGCCGACCAGCTCTTGGAAGAGTCCTGGTGGTTTCGAAATTCCTCCACTTACGGATGATGGAGGCCACTGTGCTCATTAGGACCTTCAAAGCAGCAGAAATTTTTCTGTAACCTTCCCCAGATATGTGCCTCGAGACAATCCTGTCTCGGAGGTCTACAGACAATTCCTTTGACTTCATGCTTGGTTTGTGCCCTGACATGAACTGTCAACTGTGGGACCTTATATAGACAGGTGTGTGCCTTTCTAAATCATGTCCAGTCAACTGAATTTACCACAGGTGGACTGCAATTAAGCTGCAGAAACATCTCAAGGATGATCAGGGGAAGCAGGATGCACCTGAGCTCAATTTCGAGCTTCACGGCAAAGGCTGTGAATACTTATATACATGTGCTTTCACAATTTTTTTATTTTTAATAAATCTGCAAAAACATCAAGTAAACTTTTTTCACGTTGTTATTATGGGGTGTTGTGTGTAGAATTCTGAGGAAAAAAATGAATTTAATCCATTTTGGAATAAGGCTGTAACATAACAAAATGTGGAAAAAGTGATGCGCTGTGAATACTTTCCGGATGCACTGTACAACGGAAAAAAGTTAAGGTAGCACCAGAATGCAACCAAATTGAATGACCCAGAGAGGAGTCCTTAAAGGAGGCAAGAGAACTTAACCAGAAAACAAAGAGAGAGAGAGAGAGAGGGGCCGTAATTGAAAACAGAAGCAATAAGTCAGGTGGAATAAGTCAAAGAAGGAAATAAAGAAAGCAAATTAACAAAGTTTGTATTTGAAATCAGTCAAACTCAGACAATTACATTTCCATCACACTTATCTTTATAACATCACACCAATGACATAATTTGTGCGATCACTGGGACCACTTTCCATGGTAACCATAGCTGGGAAATGAGTAACATGACAAGTAGTGAAGATCATAAATAAAAAAAAGGTGATGAGATTTTTAAAAATATTGTACATATGCAACCAAATAAAATATAAAAAAATATAAACACAAGGGGAATAAACACGAGTTAGGGATACAGTCATGACAGGTACTGGTTCTATGAAATTAATTTCTTTAACAAATCCACATCACACTCAACTACCTGCTCAATTGAGGCAGTTCTATGAAAGTATGCTTACAGAACTGCCACAAGTCACAAGTTAATATATTTTTTGCTTAATATTTCTTCATTCATCAACAGGAAATAAGCTTTAATTGAAGGGTTGACTCTAGGATCAACCACTGAAAGTTACATGAAGGCTGATACATATTTAAAGTGATTAATGAAAGCCAGATATATCCATCCAAATGTGGCAATTTATGTACTTGTTTAACCTGACACATGGAAAGCTGGTGCACATCAAGGGTTGGGTCAGTTGGAGGATACAATACAGACTCCTCATTTTTACAAGAACTATGCTAGTATCTGGTGGCGTGGCCTACATAGTTTTTAAATTCATCAGTTAGAAATAATGTTACACATTTCTTGTATTAAAAATGTATCACTGTGATTTGAAAATATACTTGCTATTTATTTCTTTATAAAAAACTAGACTTTCTCGTATAATCAGATATGGGGATGGATATTTGAGGAGTAAACCGCAAGACATGTACATTAAAAAACATCAACATCCATCCATCCATCCATTTTCCAACCCGCTGAATCCGAACACAGGGTCACGGGGGTCTGCTGGAGCCAATCCCAGCCAACACAGGGCACAAGGCAGGAACCAATCCCGGGCAGGGTGCCAACCCACCGCAGGACACACACAAACACACCCACACACCAAGCACACACTAAGGCCAATTTAGAATCACCAAACCACCTAACCTGCATGTCTTTGGACTGTGGGAGGAAACCGGAGCGCCCGGAGGAAACCCACGCAGACACGGGGAGAACATGCAAACTCCACGCAGGGAGGACCCGGGAAGCGAACCCGGGTCCCCAGGTCACCCAACTGCGAGGCAGCAGCGCTACCCACTGCGCCACCGTGCAAACATCAACATATCAAATCAAATTAATATATTGAACAATTATTATAAAAGTAAAGTTGAATAAATCAGACTCTGCAGCTACATGAATAAAAGGTAGACTTTCTCATATAATCAGATATGGGGATGGATATTTGAGGAGTAAACCGCAAGACATGTACATTAAAAAAACCATCAACATATCAAATCAAATTAATATATTGAACAATTATTATAAAAGTAAAGTTGAATAAATCAGACTCTGCAGTTACATGAATAAAAGGTAAAGTACCACTTCCGGTTAACAGAAATGTTGATAGAAATCTAGGTTGTGTATCTAATATTTGTATACAAAATTTGATTGACCTAAGTGAAATCATGCTCAAGTTATCATGTTTACATACACACACACACACAGACAGACACACAGACATAATTCCAAAAATTGTATTTTCAGACTCAGGGAGGTCTAAAACGTTGCAATTCATCAAAATCGCGAAATTGAATTTTTGGAGGATTCCAATACTTTCCCTATACTTCGTATATGAGAAAGTCAGGAAGGTCTAAAACATCAAGATTCATCAAAATCTCGACATCGAATGTTGGATAATTACAATACTTTTCCTATACTATACTTATACTATGTATAAAAGGTTAACTTATCTATAATAATAAAAGGCAAAGCCCTCACTGACTGACTGACTGACTCACTGACTCACTCATCACTAATTCTCCAACTTCCCGTGTAGGTGGAAGGCTGAAATTTGGCAGGCTCATTCCTTACAGCTTACTTACAAAAGTTAGGCAGGTTTCATTTCGAAATTCAAAGCGTAATGGTCATAACTGGAACATATTTTTTGTCCATACACTGTAATGGAGGAGGCGGAGTCACGTATCGCGTCATCACGCCTCCTACGTAATCACGTGAACTAAAAACAAGGAAGACATTTACAGCACGAGTCACACGCGGGAACGAAGGTAAATGACGTTAATTTTTGACTGTCTTTTAATACTGTGTAAGCATACATATTAACACATGTGCAATTAAACGTGTGCATTTACGGGGTGATTTCTCAGGCTTAAAAGCTCACCTTTTATCAAACGCGGGAACAAAGGTAACTGACGTTGTTCACTGTCTTTTAATACTGTGTAACCATACATATTAACACATGTCCAATTAAACGTGTGCATTTACGTGGTGATTTCTCAGGCTTAAAAGCTCGCCTTTTACTAAAAAGGTCAATGCAAAACTTTTTTCAATCAGTTTATTGAAACGCTCCCGTTAAGGATTGCAATAACATATTCGCGAGATAAAAGAACGAAGTAGGGGGAAATGGAGGAACAGCCGCAAACAGCGAAGAGCAAAAAATTAATTAAACAATTGAGAACGGAGCGAGTTAAGCATACAAGCATGTTCATAAGGGAAACAAAGCACGGTGTAAAATGTAAGTTTAAATTAAGTTTATAGAAACGCTCCCGCTGCGGATTGCAATAACATATTCGCGACATAAAAGTTCAATGAGAACACACGAGGTATAAACGAACCACACGCCGTGGCGCAACGTTAGGGGCAACAGTTTCAACCATTCTATGATCTGCTTCTCGCAACTGAAAGACGGCACATGGCGGATGTTAGCCGACTTGCTGACCGCAACATTAGGGGCTTCAACTCTGGCGCTGACGCCACATCTCAGTGCCAACACTTTCCAGACTCTACTTAAAAGACACGCCCTCCTCACTGGACAGTTAAAAAGACCAATCAAACTAACGATGACATCAAGTATTACCCAATCAAAAGTAGGAAAGGAGGCATCTTCATAAAATGCGTGTGGGATGATTTGCATGAGACGCTGCTTTAAAAAAAATGATAAAAAAAATATGGGAGAAATCCCGTCCAGTATTGATTCAAAACGGGACGCGCAATTTCATTCTCAAATGCGGCACGATTCCGTATTTTAAAGGACGGGTGGCAACCCTACAGTGCCAGGTAACCACCCATACAATCAGATTGTGATTCAGACTAGGAATGCAATGAATGTAATTACCCCGATCTACATACAAGGCGAAAGTCTTGCAACATTCAAAGATGATGGTTTGGGATAAGTACACCATACAACATAAAAGAGCTTATGAAGCCTTGAACCGAAAAAAGCAACATCTCAGAGATCGTAAAAAAAAAAATAGGAGGTAATGTCGTTTTACTCGCTGTACATTTTATTCAAACATTACCAGTTATTCCACGAGGGAGACCAGCAGATGAACTCAACGCGTGTTTAAAATCCATGCTTCTCCCACGCTCGGTTATATGTCGCGTGTTCTCGGGTAGGTACACCAAAAAATGTATACATTTAAGCATGTAATGGACAAACAAAAAATGAGGTATACCCGAGGGCACTGCAGTAGTACTTAATCTAACTTTACTTCTTAAATGTTAATGTTTTACTGTTTAATAATTTATACGCTTCTTATATGTTGTTCAAATTCTTTTATCAAAATACCAGTGACAGCGCAATGCACGATAACATGGAGTGAATACACCATACGCATCCGCCCACGGCCGCCCTGGTGTGCGCAGATAGGAGTTGATTCTACAATAAAATAAAATAAACATAAAAAGAGTAATGCAATCATCACCCATAAAGCGGATAGTAGACGTGACGTACTATATGTGTACCAGATTTCAAGTCAATAGGTGAAACGGTTTGCGAGCTACAGGTGATTTAAAATCCTGGACAGACACACAAATTGCCACGGTAGCAAATTACAGAAGAAGATTTTACTGTTTAATAATTTATATTTATATGAAATGTGCTTCTTATATATTACTTCATATTCTCATATGATAATGATGTTAATATTTATATTGATTTCTATGTTATTGAAACTGCATGTATGTGTGTATATGTATGTATATATATATATATATATATATATATATATATATATATATATATATATACTAGCAAAATACCCGCGCTTCGCAGCAGAGAAGTAGTGTGTTAAAGAGGTTATGAAAAAAAAAGGAAACATTTTAAAAATAACGTAACATGATTGTCAATGTAATTGTGTTGTCATTGTTATAAGTGTTGCTGTCTTTTATATATATATATATATATATATTATATATATAATATACACACACACAAACATTTATATACATATACATATATATACATATCTACATATACACATATCTACATATATATACACACATACATAAACACACACATAAGACTTATTGACTGAAACGGGCTTTCACGAAAACAGTTAGGGCTTTGCCACAGGATACACCCTCCACAAGTTAACCAAGTAAAAATAAAATATATATTTCTGTTTTATTTAAACCTTTTAAGTTCATATGCATAGCCCCATTTGGCTGTTTAATTTTTTTTTTCTTTCTTCAGTAATATTTAATCTCCTTAAAGAAAAAGAACATATCCATTTTACTTTTTTTGTATCTGTGTAGTAATATTTTAGTGTAAAAGAATAACCAGTATTTAAACCTTTTATGTTACTTTATACATTTATTTTACACAATGTTGAAAAATTAATAAGAAACCTACATAATTTGGCAGCTGCTGCTTTCATTTTCAATGAAATGAAAAAAGCTCTCCAAGAGAAAACGTCAATGTAGAAGAAACAGTTTGCACTATCTAAAAAGGAGAAACCCTCATTTATAAAAGTTTGCTGCAGATGACTTAACTGAAAATAAATGAATAGTTCCTATGTGTATAATACATATTTATCTATTTGACTTATGCCTTTATTCCACCAACTTACAACATCTGAAGTACAATTTGTTACATTACTTTTGTTTTTTGCAGCACAGGCAGGTGAAGTGACTTCCTCAGGGTCACACAGTGGTGTCAGTACCAGGATTTGAACTGACAACCTCCGGGTTTGCTGAAATATTACTGAAGAAAGAAAAAAAACGAAAATGGCCAAATAGGGCTATGCATACAAATGTCCATCCATCCATTATCCAACCTGCCATATCCTAAATACAGGAGCCAATAAGTAGATATGTATATATACAGTATATATATATATATATATATATATATATGTGAATGTATGTATGTATATATCTATGTCTATATATATATATATGTAGATATGTAAATTTGTATATGTATATATATGTTTATGTGGATGTGTATATACGTATGTATATGTAGATATGTGTATATGTAGATATGTATATATATATGTTTATGTATATATATGTTTATGTGTGTGTGTGTGCATATTATATATATAAAAGACAGCAACACTCAATAACAATGACAACACAATTACATTGACAATCATGTTACGTTATTTTTAAAATGTTTCCTTTTTTTTTCATAACCTCTTTAACACATTACTTCTCCGCTGCGAAGCGCGGGTATTTTGCTAGTTTTATTATAAAAGAAAATGGTAAATGTAAGCTAAACACTTGTAGAATAAAACAGGGAGTGTCTGAAAAAAATCTGTTGAATTCCAATCTGGGGCATGCCTGACCTCCCAGCAATAACTTTGGAATTTCAAAAGGTTTGTGAAGGAAAAAATGGATGGTCTAACTAAAAGTAAAAAAAAAAAAACAAACTCTTTACCCAATTGGTTTGATTCTGGAACAAAGGACTCTAAAAACTATGAAACAGACAGTAAATCCTGAGAAAAGCTGGAAGTCTGCTCCATGGACAAAGAATGAAACATCTTTTACAGTACTGAAGAAAAGATGGCTCAAGATACAACTTTTTTCCCCATTGACTTCTTTCAGTATTACTTATGTAGAGAAAAGCCAAGCAAAATGACACCTTTTATTGGCTAACTAGAAAGATTACAATATGCAAGCTTTCGAGGCAACTCAGGCAAGATGTAATCATGAAGAAGGGGCCTGAGTTGCCTCGAAAGCTTGCATATTGTAATCTTTCTAGTTAGCCAATAAAAGGTGTCATTTTGCTTGGCTTTTCTCTACATTCATAATGGCTAACACGGTACAACACCCTAGTACTACAGTATTACTTATTGAATAGAGAAGAGCACTAGAGTCCAAACAAGCTGTTATCTTTCTACAATGTTTTATATCCATTTATCTTCCAAGGAGGAAGATGTGTTTTAGTTACCATTTATTTCATCAGAATTATAAAGCGCCAAGTGGATCTTTCCATAGTGTTTTAAATTTGTTTACCTGTGAAAGGGAAAGGAGAATTTTAGTTATCATTTACCTTAAAACTAATTAAAAGAACTGAATTTTCAATGCAAAAAGTCCCCATAGCTGTCAAAAGTACATTTTTCACTACCACTGCTCTTTTTTTTTTTTGCATGTTGCACTTATTAACCCAATGCAAACCTTTTCTCCTCAGCTAGACTTGTGGTTCTAGGTTCAGCAGCTGATACTTTTTCTTCATACCACTTCAAATGTTGTATAGCTACAGCTTTAAAGAAAAGATGACAGGCAATGGATGTGCTTTACAAAGAGTGAGTCAGGTCCAGGAAGAGTCTGCTAACAGAGCGAGGTCTAGGAAAGACACATGTTGACGGTCTTCTAGGTGTGCAAAGAATTTAACCAAATGGTTCAGAACACATTGGTGTTTCCTGGCTTATGTCCCATCAGTAAATTCTGCTGGCTCTTTACTGTGGATTCCTTGAGGAAAAGTGATCTGGGCCTCATAGTTACTTGACCTACAGTGAAGATTTCTGGCAGATTCAGTAGGCTCAGAATCAGCAGGGTGCCATAAACATGGAGTATAAAGGGTTTTTGCAAAATGGTCTTATAAAGGAAATGGTTGAAAGATCTATCAGTAAGCTTCAGCAAACAAAATAAGGGAAGCATAAACAGTAGAAGAAAAAAACATGTAAAGAGGAGACAGAAAAATACAAATGAGAAGCCAAAGAACATATGGCCACATTCTCCCGTTAGCTTCCTAAATGTGATGAAAACTCACATACAATTCATCATTATGGACATGCGTATCTTTGGAAACATGATAATTTCCATAAGTAATTCTATTGATTTTTACTTTTTCACCTGGAAGGTTATTTGTTCAGCAAAAAAGTTAAAAAAAAGTATTTCTGTTTAATTATGTGTGGCTTTTGAATGTAAATCATCATCCAAAGTGTCTTAAATTAAATTTAAACTTAAGGTGAATGATCTTTATTACTACTGTTAAGAGTTAACCAACAGTTGGTATTTGCCATGATTATTTTTACTATTTACCATTAACAGTTAAAAGATAACTGAAAAAGAAAAAAAAATAAGAGTTAACATTGCAGTTATTAATTTAATTACCTGGAAGAGAAAACTGTGGGGTGTGTGAACAGTCTGTTGGTGTAAAAAGAGCATGGGGCATAGAAAGCCCTTTCTAGGGTGAGTAGGAGATGGAAGTAAATTGATTAAAAGAATGCCTTGTTCCGTTTTTTTCTCCTTACCTGCATTAAAAAAGTAGCAAATGAAAAAAAGCCAATTTGAAGTAAATGGGGTTTTCTTTATCTATTTTGAAGTCTGATTTATTAAAAAAAATGAAAAAGGTGGATGTTAAAGTTAAATAGACTTTCTGTAAACTGAAAGCGATTTATAAGCCAATTGGATTGAAAGAAAGGGGGTCATCCCCCTTTACACTGAGAGGTATAAATAAAAAAAAAAGTCTTAGAAACAATACAAGCTTATTTTCTAAGGCTTAGTGGACAAAAACTAGATAAAAACACATTTTTAATGTTTACAAAAAATGAATGCAGAACAGACTAATTCCGTAAAAACAGAATTAAAGCTGGAGAAACTTAGCTGTCAGGGGAAGATGGTTTTAGAGTATTAGAATTTCTAAGAGCATGATCCAAACTGGCATTCAAATCGTTTATAAGAAAAAAGTACTCTCATATTGAAAGTAAATAATATAATATCCACACACATTAAGTATAGATAATACATTTGTTCACCGAAAATATTAAACTGCAATATGTGAAAATAATAGAATGCAGGCTTTACCTTTTAAAATTATTATTAAATAACCTGCTTTTGATAGTAGCACCCAGTCCTGGAATTTCTTGTACTGATGAAGTACTTGCCATTTGCAAAATAAAAATACTTATGTGGTAAGCAAACAAGAGAACATTCTCAAACATAAAATTTCAATATAATAGAAATCTCATAATGCAATTATTCATAAAAACATGAGTGAGCTGAAATAAAGTAACACCCATGAAGGCCATAGAGAAAAACCCAGTGGCGGTAAGTGATGAGCAGAGGGGGTGGATAATAGATAAATCTTCCAAAAACATTAAAAATAGCAGAACAAATACTGGTAAATCACCAAATGTCTGCATGTCACTGTATCATTTTTCAATTGCATTTTGAATAACGATGCAAATTAATTTGTTTTTCAGCAACATAAAATTGATTAATTCAAAATTAATCAATTCCTTTTGTATATTGTGCAAGCACTTATCATAAATATATACTGTAGGTAAGAAAGAGTATCAAGAAATTATCAAACAGTATTCATTGTCTTGTGGCATTACACTCATCAGGGGAGTCAACGTGTATTAAGAAATCACATCCCAAATAATTAACTTGACAAAACCAGCATTCATTAAAGGAGAGATTAAAGTGACAAGAGAAAGTATGTGAATGCTTTAAAATTGCTTGTTTTTCTGTATTAACTGGTCTCTGATCTTCATCTAAGTCACAATAACAGACAAACACAAGATGCTTAACCAAAGCCTACGAAAAAACTCATAATCCCAGCCCACCTTAAATCCGTTCGCATCTTTCCATCAGCGTCTTTTGTTTTGTAAATGTGTCGATAAGCACAAGCAGCCTGCTATCCCATCCCCCCACCGCTGCAGGAAGGACAAAAAGCTCTCTCACCTCAAGCCTTGTTTATCTGGGAGTGAGGTACCTGGAGCTGTATAGGGTAAATAATATATTGTTATTTGGAACACATGCATTTCATGTGTGTTCCGTGTCTACAAAAATCTATGTAAGTGTAGGATGACAGGAAATGCAAGAAATGTTGAACACATACCTAAAACACAAACTTTTTTCATGTTTTAGTACTAACGACAAAATTTTGACGTGAAGTGTATAATGTGTGAAGACTGAAGTCCAAATATCAAATAAGCACTTTCACAAAAGATACAACTATAACATAACAAGTGTGCTTTTATTCAAGACTATAACCGAAGAAAAAGAAGTCGGGTTAGTGTACTTCGTTGTCATGACTGCTTTGGTAGTACAGCGGTAGAAACTGCTGACTCATAATCAAGAGGCTGCGGTTTTGAGCCTTGCTGCGTCTCAAAATAAACATTTTGCGTAGTGAGCTGCTCTAATTGTTACTATTATACAATAACAACATACATTTAATTTGAGTCTGTAACTGTCTGGCACTGCTGTTTTCAAATAAAGACGTGCTATAGCAGAGGTGAACTCAGATGATGATGAAGGTTCTATATTGGAGAAAGAAAACAGAAGCCCACCCCGAAAGAAATGTCCACTCACATATAGGAACAACGCAGCTGCACCAGATGTAAAGATGAAAGATGGCACCGTTTGGATGTAGCAATAGGTCAGGCGTCATCCTGCCAGTCAGTCTACCCCATACCTGTCCTTCAACAAAACAGCACAGCTTACAGAGCTCGCCAAGGTATAGTGCCAAGTCCAGTTTGCTATTATGTTTTGTGATGGTCTTTATATGAAAAAAATTTATATGTTACATACATAAAAGCCAGATCGAATGTTATTTACCTTGATTTACTTATGTATCTTCCAACAGCATAAAGTCACAAGTAAACTGCTTAGCTTCCTCTGTTTGATCGACACGGGCATGCTCACAAAGTACATGTGTACTTAACACTAGAATTACCAGAGTCTACGAAAAAACTCGTAGATCCGGCCCACCTTAAAACCATTCTCACCTCTCTTTTGTCTTCTAAATGTGCCGATTAAGAGGAGCAGCGAGCAGCCGGCTATTCCATCCCCCACCGTCGCAGAACGTTCACTAAGTTTTCCCAGCTCATGGCTTGTTTGATTACCTGGGAGTGACTGAACTGCTGGAGTTTTAGAATAGAAATAATAGATCGCTATATGGAATACATGCATTTCATGCGTGTTCCGTTTCTACAGTAATCTGTGTAAACACATTACTAAAACAGAAACTTTTTCATATTTTAGTAATAAATGTTACAAAATGTAGGCATAAACTATAGAATGTGTAAAGCCAGAGTTCCTAAGATCAAATAAACACTTCCACAAAAGCTTCACACACTATATAACAGCTTCCGTGGCGTAGCGCGCTAAGATTTGCCTCTCAGACTGAGTAGCTTTTCTCTGCCTCACAAACATGAGTTCAATTCC
The DNA here is from genome assembly GCF_900747795.2 of Erpetoichthys calabaricus. Taxonomy (NCBI): domain Eukaryota; kingdom Metazoa; phylum Chordata; class Cladistia; order Polypteriformes; family Polypteridae; genus Erpetoichthys; species Erpetoichthys calabaricus. The sequence goes on from NC_041403.2 coordinate 81,376,856, forward strand.
CCGCTGGGGATAAAGTGTTACTTCTTTTTTTTCTTTTTAACCTGAAACGGACATAAAATTTGTAAATTGGTATGCACTGTCAGTTAATGAGATCGTTATATTTTCATGTGGGATGCTCCTTTTAAAATACTTTTTTAACAATTGAGACTGCAATTAACATGAACAACTGTCCTTACAACTTATTTTTTTCAAGATCCATAACACACAGACAGACAGAGCACTGCGTAATACAGAGATATACAAACAAACAGGGAAGGCACATGTACTGAAAGAAAAAAAAAATCAACATGCGCGTTGTTTCAGCAGCACTGAATAAGCTCACCCGCTCTAACATCACCCCTCCCCCGATCTGGCTCTCTAAGTAACAGCGCAAGTACATGTTGATTTTTTTTTCTTTCAGTACATGTGCCTTCCCTGTTTATTTGTATATCTCTGCCTGTCTGTCTCTGTATTACGCAGTGCTCTGTCTGTCTGTGTGTTATGGATCTTGAAAAAATAAGTTATAAGGACGGTTTGCTGACTTGGAGCACCACTGCCTTACTGTGCCACTGAGACGCGAGTTCGATTCCCAGCTTTGAAGAAAGTGTTTTTTTTTCCTCAAACGGACATTGAATTTATAAATTGGTATGCACTGTAAATCGTTAACTTTAAAATGTCAATCGCGGTTATTTCTGTTGATTAATTCATGCTTTTTTACTTAGAGTCAGAACAGGAGCTTTTTCAGCTTCTGATCTGACTCAAACAGCGCCAGTATAACTTCACACCCAACCTGATGCTGTTCGTTTTCAAATAATATTGCATTACTTCGACGATGTTTTCTGATTGGTACTATTCGCGTCATAAAATGATTTCTTCAAAACGTCACATATATTTGTCTCTTTATTTTTTTAAAATGTGCGTTGTAGCACTCAGCAACTGGCCACCTGCATGTTCTTGCGCACACTAAATCAGACAGCGCTATATGCAATCATCAGATTCAAATGTTAACAGTTATATAGCACAGAATGGAAATCAGCAGTTCTTAGCATTCCACCTACTGTAACTTGCTTTCTTTTTTCTTCGGTTATAATCTTGAATAAAAGTGCACTTGTTTTGTTATACTTTTACATCAACATATGTTCCTGTGTTTGAGCTACATGGGCATGCTCAAAAAATACACGTATAATGTCACGAAAAGTGCATGCAGACACTTCAGTTCGCAAGCATTGGTACGACAATGCAGTCACAAGTACACTGCAGAGCTTTATCGCGTCTTTATGTGAAAACAGCAGTGTCCGATGGGGAGTGTCTGATGATTGCATATAGCGCTGAAGTTACTGCTCTTTACTATGCTTTCCTCTGCATGTCCTGGAATACAAAAGAAACAGCATACAGCAACACGTGGGGACTGGCAATACTGGGGGGAAAAAACACGCGGTCGTATGTATCGTGATACACTGCAGAACTATAGTGCGTCTTTATGTAAAAACAGCAGTGTCAGGTGGGGGGCGGTAGGGATGGATCCTGAACGCGACTGAGACAATGAAAAGTGAATTTTAAAAAAATAAAGCTAACCTTTACAAATATCATAAATTACACCGGCTGTTACAGACTAAAATCAAATGTATCATTTTATTCTAAAATAGTGAAAATAAGAACACTTCTCAAATGGGAGTTGTGCAGGATCGAACTCATGACCATCTGATTCCCAGTCAGCGACTGATACTGTTACGCCACGGAAGCAGTGATAGTTAAGTCATGTCAATATCTCACACTAAGACGGGTTTTTTTGGCGGTGGCTTTTTTTTGTACCTTTTGTGAAAGTGTTTCTTTGATATTTGGACTTCAGGCTTCAAACATTATATAGTTTATGCCTACATTTTGTCATTTGCTACTAGAATATTGTAAACCGTTTCTGTTTTAACAATGTGTTTACACAGATTACTGTAGAAATGCAACACATATGAAATGCGTGTGTTCCAAATAACAATCTTATTATTTCTACTCTAAAACTCCACTTCACTCCCAGATAATCAATCAAGGCATTAGCTGGGAAAAACTTGTTTACGTTCTAAGTCGTTGGGGGGGATGGAATAGCCGGCTGCTGGCAGCTTGTCTTTATCAGTACATTTAGATGACAAAAGACGCTGGCGGAGAGGTGAGAAAGGTTTTAAGAAGCGATTTAAGGTGGGCCGGATCTACGAGTTTTTTCGTAGGCTCTGGTAATTCTAGTGTTAAGTGACTTCAGCTGCAGGTGGAAGCTCCTGTCGCACCCTATGCAACTGTGTTTGATCTTATTCAGGAAAAGATCCCAGTCGCCCCACAGGAGAAAGAATTTCCGAGACTAATGTCATAAAGCTTATGAAACCGTTCCTGGACAAAGGCAGAACTATAACAAGAGTTGCGTGGAGCTTCCACCTGCAGCTAAAGTCACTTCAGTACACATGTACTTAATAAAATGGGAATGGTTGGTGATATTAACTTCCTGTTTGTGGCACATTAGTATATGTGAGGGGGAAAACTTTTCAAGATGGGTGGTGACCATGGTGGCCATTTTGAAGTCGGCCATTTTGGATCCAACTTTTGTTTTTTCAATAGGAAGAGGGTCATGTGACACATCAACCTTATTGGGAATTTCACAAGAAAAACAATGGTGTGCTTGGTTTTAACGTAACTTTATTCTTTCATGAGTTATTTACAAGTTTCTGACCACTTATAAAATGTGTTCAATGTGTCAGGTCCGAGCATTCCTAGATGAACAGTTTCCTGGAAAGTGGATTGGTCGTCGTGGGCCAGTTGAATGGCCCCCAAGGTCTCCCGATCTGACCCCCTTAGACTTTTATCTTTGGGGTCATCTGAAGGCAGTTGTCTATGCTGTGAAGATACGAGATGTGCAGCACCTGAAACTACGGATACTGGAAGCCTGTGCTAGCATTTCTCCTGCGGTGTTGCTATCAGTGTGTGAAGAGTGGGAGAAGAGGGTTGCACTGACAATCCAACACAATGGGCAGCACATTGAACACATTTTATAAGTGGTCAGAAACTTGTAAATAACTCATGAAAGAATAAAGTTACATTAAAACCAAGCACACCATTGTTTTTCTTGTGAAATTCCCAATAAGTTTGATGTGTCACACGACCCTCTTCCTATTGAAAAAACAAAAGTTGGATCCAAAATGGCCGACTTCAAAATGGCCACCATGGTCACCACCCATCTTGAAAAGTTTCCCCCCTCACATATACTAATGTGCCACAAACAGGAAGTTAATATCACCAACCATTCCCATTTTATTAAGGTGTATCCATATAAATGGCCCACCCTGTACTTTAAGCTACCAACTACGAAACAATTACAGTAATCCCTCCTCCATCGCGGGGGTTGCGTTCCAGAGCCACCCGCGAAATAAGAAAATCCGCGAAGTAGAAACCATATGTTTATATGGTTATTTTTATATTGTCATGCTTGGGTCACAGATTTGCGCAGAAACACATGAGGTTGTAGAGAGACAGGAACGTTATTCAAACACTGCAAACAAACATTTGTCTCTTTTTCAAAAGTTTCAACTGTGCTCAATGACAAGACAGAGATGATAGTTAAGTCTCACAATTAAAAGAGTGCAAACATATCTTCCTCTTCAAAGGAGCAAAAAAATCAATAGGGCTGTTTGGCTTGTAAGTATGCGAAGCATCACGGCACAAAGCTGTTGAAGGCGGCAGCTCACACCCCCTCCGTCAGGAGCAGAGAGAGAGTGAGAGTGAGAGAGAGAGAGAGAGACAGATTAAAAAATCAATACGTGCCCTTTGAGCTTTTAAGTATGCGAAGCACCGTGCAGCATAGTTAAAAGCTGCACACAGAAGGTAGCAACGTGAAGATAATCTTTCAGCATTTTCAGACGAGCGTCCGTATCGTCTAGGTGTGCGAACAGCCCCCCTGCTCACACCCCCTACGTCAGGATCACAGATAGTCAGCGCAAGAGAGAGAGAAAGAAAAGTAAGTTGGGTAGCTTCTCAGCCATCTGCCAATAGCATCCCTTGTATGAAATCAACTGGGCAAACCAACCGAGGAAGCATGTACCAGAAATTAAAAGACCCATTGTCCTCAGAAACCCGCGAAGCAGCGAAAAATCCGCGATATATATTTAAATATGCTTACATATAAAATCCGCGATGGAGTGAAGCCGCGAAAGGCGAAGCGCGATATAGCGAGGGATTACTGTATAACATTTCATGTCTTTATTGAACAAACCCATCAAACATTCAGAGTGTGCTATGGAAAAGTAAATTAACAATTTGGATTTATAACTTGTTGAACTTTCTTTGGCAGCAACAACCACAGCCACTTATGCATGGGGTGTTTTGACTGCAGGCCACTGCAAAATTTCAGTTATTTATGTATGTTGCAATATACCCACAAATCAATTAAAAGCAAAAATGGTAATTTTTACATATCCAAGAGACTCTTCCTTCAAATAAATCATAAATTTCCATGTTGTCTGTCATTTCTTTCTTTACTAAAATATGAGATTTCCACACGTATATGGCAAACAGAACCTTTCCAATAATGTATAATTGTCTGTGATTGGTTATTTGCATTTGTCACAGCTATGCATAAAAAAGCAGGAAATTATTTGCTTGTGTGACTGTTTATCTTTACACACAGAGCTTAAGTCAGGCTCTGATCACAGTTTTGTCTCTATGGAGAATGACATGATGCTATGCTTCATTAGCATGTACTACTCCTAGTATAACTTTGAAGTGTCGCTGTGTGTGGTTTTACAATTCAGGGTCATGGGTTCAATTACAATACTTGGATGCTGTCTGCCGCACATTCTCCCAATGTTAGCTTTCTGAGTAGTGCTCTTTTAATTTCAATCTAGAATACCTCCACATTTTTTTAGAGTACCGATGAGACCCCCATCCACAACAATTGATCAAATGTCACTGTACCACGTTGTCTGCATTGCTGTGTCACAAGCACATGAGAAAAAACAGAGAGAGAGAGAGAGAAAAAAAAAATTTGAGCTGAGAGTTGTTCATGGTATAACCTCTCCAGCTCCCCCATCATGGGACATTTTTTATCCTGTTTTTATCATGCTCACTTCATCCTTGCCCATGCAGAAAGGAGTGTGATTAGAAAGGGGGAATTATTCCATGAACAAGTCCCATGTGCTTATGACCCAGTGATGGCCACCTGCAACAAAAAAATGGCTGAGAGACAATGGTTTAGATGTGTGTGTGGTATTTCTGACAAGCTCTGCAGGAGCCTGTCCAGGGATGTTTCTTGCCCTGCACGTAGGACTGCCACCAAAGGCATTGCCCCTCACTCCTGTAACCCAGCAATGCAAGAGGCTGGTATGAAAATGTATGCAAGTACTTAGTTGATTCCAGAAGTGAAATGCAATAAAAAAGCAACAGCAACAAAAAAAAAATATTAATAAAACAGACTAAACCTTTGTGTAAATTACAGCCCGGAAATCCCAGTCTATTTTACAAAATGTAATGTTTCTCTGTGTATGACTGTAAACAGAAGTTGTTTTAAGGACTGGCGAGAAACACATTTGGAAAGTAAATGTTTGGATGAGTACGTAATTATACACACATAGTTACAAATTTTTACTTGTTACTTCAGAGTGATATACATAGTGTGTCTGTGTGTACATATTTTGTCACATACATGCAGGATTGTCTGGGGAGGGGGCTGCCTTGTCACATATGTGCGAGTAGGAGGCAGCTAAAGGGCCTGAGTAATTGTAATACCACCCCTGACCAGGGGGTGGTGGAGTTTGCCGATTGTCTTTTTCAGTTACTTGTAGACTGTTCCCTGGAAATCTCACCAGGTTCTGGCACCCCCGATGGCATCACTTCCGGTCCCCGGCAACATCACTTCTGGTTCCGGCCCCAGAGGTGAAGTCACTTCTGGTCCCAAAAACATCACGTCCGGTTCCGGCCCTAAAGATGATGTCACTTCCTGACCGGGCCTTTAAAGCTGCCCATCTTTCTTGTCTTTGTTCAGTTCTGTTTTGGACTCAGTCTTGTGAATATCTCTGTTCAATCATTTCAATTTTAGCAGCCAGGATACAATATACGGGAGGCTGCCCCAAACCTTTATCATGTCTTTTGGCATTATTTCTCACAGTGGCACAGTCGGCAGGATGGGTTCCTAGAAAAAACCGGGACCAGAACAAAGATCTAAACAGGTGGGAAAGTACCGGGGCCGAGTTCCGGGGTGGGGAGTTTGTCCGGTGGTAAGGAATGACTTGGGACAGGCTTTGCTCCCATATAGTAAATCCGGGGGGTACTTAATCAAAAGGAGTGTGGAAGAGACGCACAGATGTGGGCTGGTTTCTGGGGCTGAAACGAAAAGGGCTTATTATATTATCTCGGAGGAGAGAGCTGTGCCGCCCATTGGGATTGAGATCCCAGCTACATATGGGCTGTCCCCAGACCAGCAGGCAAGGAGAATGAAACAGAGGGAATTTGAACCAGAGGGGTCAATCCACTGGAAAGCTATGGCCCTTTGGGAACAGGTGGCATTATGGCTACAACCATCAGAGCTAACCACCTATCAGATAGTGCAGCAGGTAGCCTGCTACTTATTTTTACAGTGCCTCCCCAAGAACTTTGCCCAGCTGGCCTGGGGAACTTCCCATTCTAAGAATGAGCTGATAAGTCTCATAAGACTGCCTAAGCCATCCTCGAAATCTGAGAGAGCAGAACGGTCCTCTAGTGGATTCTCTAGAGATTATGTCCTACAACATAAGTCTCTTCCACATAAGCCGGAGCCTGTTCTGAAGTCCCCGGGCCACTTAGTGTGCAACCTGCCCTGGAGCGAGGCGGAATGCAGGTGGAAGGGGAGAGGTGGTTAATGTGCGCTTACCAACCCCCTGACGGTGTTGAATACGGGATCTGTATTTTATTGGTCGGGAATTAATGAGGAGGTACGTAGTTTTTGTAATTCTTGTCCGGAATGTCAAATGCTGCAAATTCCTAGGAGGGACCGTGTTCCTCTCGTCCCCCCCCCCCTTAATGGATGTTCCCTTCAAAAGGTCGGGGTCGATATAGTAGGACCCTTAGAACTCTCAGCCTGAGGACACAAATATATTTTAGTCCTCATGGATTATGTGACCTGATACTTGGATGCTGTTCCTTTATGCTCAGCTACATCTAAGGCAATTGCATGGGAATTGGTAGGGGTCTTTGCGCTAGTGGCATCCCTAAAGAAGTCCTAACAGACCAAGGGATGCCTTTTACCTCTGAGATGTTCAGGGAAACGGCCATGTTACTGAAAGTAAAACACTTAAAGACCGTAGTGTATCATCCTCAAACCGACAGTCTAGTGGCGAGGTTTAATCAGACTCTCACGCAGATGCTTTGGAAAGTGGTCAGCGCGGATGGAAGGAATTGGGATCAACTCCTCCCATTCGTTCTCTTTGCCTATCGGGAAGTCCCACAAGCCTCTAAGTGGTTCTCACCTTTTGAATTATTATACGGACAACAGCCCCATGGTATATTAGATAATTTAAAAGAAGGCTGGGAAGGAGATGATCTTCCCTTTACAAATATATTGGAATATATCACACAGTTACGCGATAGATTTGGAAAAATCCAACCTATTCTAAAAAGTCATATGAAAGAAGTGCAAGCAGCACAGGCCCACTATTATGACCATGGCACGATGCTCTAAAAATTCCATCCGGGTGATTGCATCATGATACTATTTCCCACCTCCCATTCCAAATTACTCGCCCATTGGCAAGTCCCTTACAAAATTAAGGAGAGGAAAGGGCTTGTCAACTATTTGGTGAAACAGCCCAATTGTTGACCAAGCAAGCGGATTTATCATGTGACCTTGCTGAAGTCGTGGAAGGAAAGGGATCCTGATTCCTCCTCCAATCAGTCCTGCTCATTCTTTGCTCACACAGACACTTAATTTCGGCGAGCAATTAACTTCCAGATAGAGGAAGGAGCTGGAATCAGCTATCCTGTCAGTCTCAGAGGTGGTGAGTGAAAAACCCAGAAGGACCTTTCTGATTGTGCACGACATAGTGATTAAGCCGGGGGTTATAGTCCGAGAGTGCCCCTATAGACTTTCAGAGGCAAAGAAAGCAGAAGTGGAGCCTGAAATCAAGTGAATGCTGGGACTAGGAGTGACAGAGGAAAGTTATAGTCTCTGGTCTAGTCTGATTGTCTTGGTTAGTAAAATGTTTTGCAATGACTTCTGTCGGCTAAACCAGGCCTCCCAATTTGACACTTATCCCATGCCTTGTGTGGACGACCTCCTCGAAAGGCTTGGCCAAGCGAAATTTTTGACCATGATTGACATAACAAAGGGGTACTGGCAGATTCCTTTAATGGATTCCGCAAAGGTCTAGACCGCATTTAGCACCCCTAGTGGACACTGGCAGTATCGTGTCCTTCCATTCGGGTTACACGGGGCTCCTGTGACTTTCCAGTGTCTGGTGGACGAAGTGCTCCGTCCCCATAATGCGTATAGTTCTCCCTACCTGGATGACGTTGTCATCTATTCTAGCACATGGAAGGAACACGTACAGCAAGTCAAAGCGGTATTGCGAACGCTGGGAGAAGCCGGGCTTCGTATCAATCCAAAGAAATGTTTCTTTGGACTAATACAGGCTAAATATTTGGGCTACCTGGTAAGTCGGAGTACTGTACTGTACTGTATGGAGTACTGTGAAGCCACAGAGTCAAACATACATTAGATGCCATTTTGAAAATCAAGCGGCAAGTTCAAGCATTTCTCAGATTAGCTGGGTACTACCGCTGGTTCGTACCCTGGTTTTCAGAGACAGCGGAGCCCTTGACGGATTTAACAACGAAGAGGGCTCCTAACAATGTGGCATGGACTGATAAGACGGACGCTGCATTCTGTGACTTGAAACAGGCTCTTACTTCATGCCCAATATTAAAAGCTCCTAATTTTTCTCTCCCTTTCATTCTCCAGACGGACACTTTGGACACAGACTCGGGTTCCGTGCTGAGCCAAAGCATCAATCAATGGTGTTGAACTCCCACTGAGCCGGAAACTGTTGAATCGGGAGACCAGGTATGCTGTGGTGGAAATGGAAGCCCTCGCGATTAAATGGGCAATAATGCAGTTGAGGTACTACCTCTTGGGTCGGGAGTTCACTCGGTGACGTATCATGCTCCTTTACAGTAGATGGCCCTTCATAAGGATTTGACTCCACGGGTCACTAATGGTTTCTTGACCTCCAACCTTACAAGTTTTCTCTGATTCATTGTAAGGGTTCTCTCCATGCAAGCGCTGATCCCCTCTCTCAAGCCCACATCCTCTTGAGTAATTGTAATACCACCACTGAACAGGGCATGATGGAGTGTGCTGACTGTCTTTCTCAGTTACTTGCAGACTGTTCCCGGGAAATCCTGCCAGGTTCTGGCACCCTAGGTGACATCACTTCCAGGTCCTGCCCCAGAGATGACGTCATTTCTGGTCCCGACAACATCACTTCCAGTTCCGGCCCTAAAGATGACGTCACTTCCTAACCGGGTCTTTAAAGCAGCCATCTTTCTTGTCTTGGTTCAGTTCTGGTTTTGACTCAGTCTTGTGAACATCCCTGTTCAATCATTTCAATTTTAGCAGCCAGGATACAATATACGGGAGGCTGCCCCAAACCTCTTTTGACATTATTTGTCACAATTTCTAAAAGGTCATGTTCTAGGCTCTGACTAGGCCATTCCAAAAAGGCAGATTTTCATTTTTTGAAGCTCTTCTTTATTAGATTTACTTTGATGTTTACCATCATTAGCCTGTGAATGTTTAAATGATGTATTCAATACAATACAATAATTTGTATGTATTAGTCAAACCACACTGCATTAGTTCATTATTGTAACTTAGATGAATATCAGACCATTTTTGATATAAATTTATACATAAATGCAGTTATTTCCAAAGGGTTCACATACTTTTTTTGGCACTGTATGTACTCGTGAGGATTCTGGCAAGTCATCCTGTTATCACATCATAGCATATCATATCATGTCACTAGTTGGAAAAGGGACTCTTATTCAGTGGAGAACTTATTTCTGGGGAGCACAAAAATACAAGTATGGCCAACTACCCACTTACTGAAAAGACTTGTACTAACAAAAACACTAATAGATTCTATAATCCAACACTTAATTACAATCAGATGGTAAAAGGGAAACAAAGCAGGAGTAGAATTTATTTCAAGCATTCTTTACTGCTAAAGAAAGCTAAAGAACTACTAAGAAGCTGAGTCTTTTGAAATGGTCACATTGCAGCCATCTCTGGTAATGCTGAGAAAAACTCTACATTTTCTCCATTAGGCATATGTAAAGAAGTGGTTGTTGGAGTGCATTGTGTACAGTATCCACAAACAGCTTCAAAGAGAAGTACTGTTATATAGGCAGTGACAACCTTTATATGACTCTGGTTAAAAAAAAAAAAAAAACATGCTACATGGGTATGCCCAATTTTAAGTATATCATAGTGCACAATATAACACACTCTATGACAGGTATTACATAAAATTAAAATCGAATGGCTCTGCATGTGACTATTCACCTTAAAAAATAATTAAAATGTATAAAAGGATCTAATGAGTAAACAGAATAAAGGTTAGCTTATTTTACATAATACAAATAACTACAAAAATTCTTTGAATAGTTGTACTGTATAATCAGCACCTAATCCTCTCACAAAGTAATTAGTTTTCTGGGGATAAGTTCATCTGGCCTGCAGGTTAGGCTTCCTCTGCTAATAAAGACCTATACAGTCGTATATGCAAATAAATAAAGGTTTTCTGTGCAATACTAAAGAAAAGAAAGGATTATACTTTAATAATAAAGAAAAATGCAAGTCTGTCGTGATGTAAAAACATTACAGGGGCTTTTCAGTACCAAACAGCATAGCTAACTTTTATGCAGTAACAAAGATTAAATCAGCACCATGTAGAACTCTACTGAAATGCTCCACTGTAACAGCCTCTTCTTGTTTTCGACTGCCTAGGTAACTAGGTTTGATTCTTGGCTGTTATGTCTTAACTGTCAAGAGGTGGGACATATTAGGCAGAAAGTCAACAGTCAGTTCTTGAAGGTGATGATGTGCTGGAAGCAGGAAAAATGGGCAAGGGTAAGGATCTGAGCAACTTTGACAAAGGCTAAATTGTGGTGGCTAGATAACTGGGTCAGACCATCACCAAAACATCAGGATAATGCACACTCTGCCACACTGTAAAAATTGTTCAGGAATGGTTTGAGGAATAGCAGGAGGAGTTCAAGGTGTTGACTTGGCCTTTAAACTCCCTAGATCTCAATCTGATCAAGCATCTGTGGGATGTGATTGAAACACAAGTCCTATCCATGGGGACCCCAGTTTGCAACTTACAGAACTTAATAGGATCTGTTGCTAACGTTTTGGTGCTATTTACCTCAGGACACCTTCAGAGGTCTTGGGGAGTCCATGCCTTCATGGGTCACAGTGGTTTAATGTTGTGACTGATTAGTATAGTTGTATTTGCAGCAGTCCCTGAAACCCACATGCTTGAATATCTGGCACCCACAAATCTACCTTGGTGACCGCCAGCTACAGTATATACAGTTGATTCAGAAGTATTCTGACCCTTTCACTTTCTGCAACCTTTATTGTGTTTTAAAAGGATATGTTTTCACTTTAGGCCATCAGTCTACACTCAATAACCAATAATGATAAAGTAAAACATGTTTTCAGAAGTTTTGCAAGTTTATTAAAAAACAAAAAATGAAATCTGTCATTCATATAATCACATCCTTAATTCACTACTTTGTAGAAACCATTTGGTAGCAATTAAATCTTTTGAATCTTCTTGGGGAAGTTTCTACAAGCTTTGTACACTTGGATTTGGGTGGTTTATTCCATTCTACTGGGCAGATAGTTTCAAGCTCTGTTAGTTGGAAAGTGTCTGTAAATTGCCATCTGCAGGTGTCTTCACAAATGTTCTATGAGTTTATGTATGGGCTTTGTCTGGGCCACTGACATGCAGTGTGAATTGTGGGACCTTACATACATTAGTGTGTGCCTTTCTAAGCAATGATTAATCAATTAAATTTTCCACAGAGAGACTCATCTCAAAGATATTTATAGCAAATAGGCTGCAACTGACCACATTTTTCAGCTCAACAGCAAATGTCTGAATATTTACTGTATATAAAAATTAGATATTTCAGTTTTTGATTTTTAATAAATTTGCAAACCCTTTTGAAAACATGCTTTCACTTTGCCATTATTGGTTATTAAGGGTATATTGATTGGTAAATATTGGCAAATTTATCAATTTAAACTTATATTTACAAGAAAATAAAGTATGCAGAAAGTTAAGGGGTTTATCCACTGCATTAACCTTGCCTGTTAAACCTTTGAACTACATGTAAACAATCCATTGGTATTTGCCTATATGTTTTACATAGCATTGCCCTTGCATATGATGTGAATGACAGTGAGTGCTCAGTCAGTGTATGGGGAAGCATAATGACAACTCACATATATGTACAGTAATTACACATCATAATGGGCAAACATGCAATGCTTGTAATACCAAAATAGCTAATGCAACCAATGACACAAGACAAATTATGGAGGAGAATGAAACTAGCCTCGCTTTTAAATATATAATATATATAATCTTTGTATTACTTATTTGGGAGTCAAAAGAAAGACTGGCCCCATCAGCCCATGTATACTAACCGCCACTAAATGAAAACTTAGACATAAAGATAAATGAAAAAAAAATCCCAAGCATCTCAATTATTTTGCCAAAAGAATCCTTCTGATTTCTGGGCTTTTTAAAACAAAAAAATGATTAGATAAGCAAAATTAAAGTAGAAGTGAAAGATAGCAGTAGGAGAATTGGAAAAAGAGAACAGAAGAATAAAACCCCAACTGGAGGGAGGCCCCACCCTCATAAGTGCTGGGACATACCGCAGATTCTGAGAGAGAAGTGGCCTCTGAGTATGACTTGCTACGTGGATTGGAGATGAGTTTGCCCTGATGAAAAGAGGAGATGAGATGGGACTGGGCACACAGACACTGTGGAAACTCTACCAGCAGTAAACACATGTACAAATTAACAAGAGGAAATACAAAATGAGGGGTGCTTATACATGATTAAAGCAGACAGACAACTTTAAACATGTACATGCATACACACATATATTCACCAGCATCTACACCTGTGAAAAATAAGTGAATAATAACAGTAAACAATTTTTAGACTCCTGCCAATAAAATACACTAGACAGTGGACCTTTGGAAGAATTATTTACAAATAAAATTTCAGTTTCAGATGATATAAACTGGATAACATAAATAACTTAGTATTTAATTTCTAAAACATCTTATCTATTGAGGCATTTTCATCTTTCTGACCTATTAATAGCATAATGAGCTCTGGGCCCAGACCTCAGGGGCACGTGCTCTTCAGGTGGCAGTGTTCTGTCTTAGGGGAATGAGAACATCCAGATAAGCCGTGAGACAAATCTGATCGAAGTGCTCTTCTAAGTGCTATGACAGAATCCCCCATCCCTGCTGCTCACGGGCTGTTTTACTGCTGGTTACTCCAGGTATTCCTGCCTCCACAGACATTCCACCACCACCTGAGTAGCATATCCCTGTGAATATATACAGCATGAAAAATAAATCATTTAACTTCTGATTTTCAATTCTGTCTGTAAATAAGCTGCAGCTCACTTAGTATCACTTTAATATTTGCACAGCATACAGAGATCTTGTTCATCTATACATTTCCAACTCACTTAATTCAAAATCATAGTTGTGGGGAGCTATAGATTATTGTAACAGCAATGGGAATATGACAGGAAACAGTCTTGGATACAACACCAGTCCATTACCAGAAAAACAGTCTCTTACCCATGGCCAATTTAAAGAAATGAACTTTATTTTCTTATTCAAGGATACAATCAATACAGAACTATTACTTTCTATTTTAACGTGCATGCTAATTATGTTATATTAAAAATTAATGGAAAATCAAAAAATTTACATTCACCCTAAAATGTGTGTTAAATGGACTGTAAATAAATGTAAAATATGAAAAAAGTACACTTTCAAAATGCTCAACTAGACACAGTCAAACCCACCCCATTTGCAGTTAGATTTTATCAATATTAATTCATTTATAAACTTTAAACTGATATTAAGTACACACTACACTGAATTAATTTGTAGTTAAAATGTTATTATTTTAAATTGCAAGTAATGTACTTCATAAACTGAAAGTGATTACAACATATTAAAACAACTTGATAATGACAGTAACTAATTTAAAAAACTCAATTTAATTAAAATATATTCTATCATAGACATTTCTAGGGAGAAAAACAGTCATGTTAACTAGATTCACACTTAAAAGTAACTCATGCTTACAGAGTATACTAGATTGTGCTGTTGGTTTAATGAGGGGCATTTTCAGCTAGAAAAAAAGAAAAATATAAATAGTCAGTCATCATCCAACCCGCTATGTTCTAACTACAGGGTCACGGGAGTCTGCTGGAGCCAATCCCAGCTATCACAGGGCGCAAGGCAGGAATAAATCCTGGGCAGGGCGCCAGCCCATCGCAGGTCAAACACACACACACACACCCACACACCAAGCACACACTAGGGACAATTTAGGATCCTAGACCTAACCTACATGTCTTTGGACTGTGGGAGGAAACTGGAGCACCCAGAGGAAACCCACGCAGACAGGGGGAGAATATGTAAACTCCACGCTGGGAGGACCTGGGAAGCGAACACAGGTCTCCTTACTGCGAGGCAGTAGCACTACCACCGCGCTGCCCAATATAAATAGTATGTAATGTATATTTACTTGTGCTCTTCTGTTTGTTTTTCATGGGGGATTTTGGCTGACATTATGTACAAAAACAATTCTGATTAATGTGAAAAATTACAGATTTAATTACTGCTGTGGATCTTAATAAAATGTAACTAACACAATAGCAAATATTAAAATATTTTTGCAATATAGCTTCTGCATTATTGCTTTTAGTGCTGTTTAATGCCAGTGCTCAACTAACGTATATATAGTATATATGTAAGAGAATGTACAGTACTGTATTAGTAATGACAGAGACAAGAACTCAGAAGGGTAAGGGGAGGACCCCTATTCTTAACTTTTTACTTTTATAAATAGTTTTCAGATGTCACTACTTGTAGGATCCAACTTGTAAAATCTTTTAACAGTTTCGAAAGCAATATGGATAATATATAAGTTTCTGAGGGGAAACTCAAAACGCTTACAAACAAATAGGACATGTTGAATTTTAGTAAGGACTATTAAGAGCAAATATGAAAGATCATATACTATAACTCATATCATAAATGGATAGATAACTTTACACTCTACTGTATATTGATATCTAATTTAAATATTAAAGATCATTCTAGGTTGAAAAAGGGTGATTGGGACAGCACTAATATTAATTCAAAACGCAATTGTTTTTTTTAGCCTCTGAGGTAATTTCTGACTTAAAAGAACACTACATTAGGGTAGAGGGAAAATGGAATGAATCTAGTCTAATGCTGAAAGACATTTACATTACATGGCTAACTGGGATGATACAGAAAAAAAAAAAAAGATAAACATTACATAAACCATGTATATATAGCAAAAAGCTTGTATTTGAATTTGTGATTTTCATAAGAAGCACAATGCCCATGTTTTAGGCAAATTTTTTCCACTAAACATCAATGTTAAGATTCTGTTTAAAGTTTTCAAGAGGACTTATGAGAACAAGAAGCACATACCACACAGGGTAGTTTGACCTATAGCAATTCAGCCTTCAAACAGAATACAATGTACAATATTTGCAAATTATAATAATTATAATTTGAAAAATACTGCCAAAATATGTGCATCCTTTGAACAACTGTACCTCAGGTATTAACTTTTACCTAAAACTCTCTCACTACCTATAAGAACAAGTTTCAATATGTTATAAAGATATACATTAGGTAGTGGCTTCCAGCTTTACAAGGGTTTTTAAAAGCATGAATACCTAGATAATAAAGGCTTCCCCAGAATTACAAACAACTATTTTATTAAAATCGGGTATACTAAGAAAATATTTTTTGTAACATTTGTCATTGTACAACCTATAATGAAACTGAATATTTTGCATATATAAGCACTGAGTCCAGAATGGTTTTCAAACTGTCGCTGATAACGCACCTTATCATTTTCAAAGTCATTCAAAGTACACCTCACTGTAGTGTGTGGAACGCAACATGGTAGGGTGTTTGGGTGGGGCTGGACATCTAAGGCAGACATGGTGGACTAATTGAGACATGGCTGGATGTTGTTGACACAAGATCCCAGTCTCAGTCAATGTCACAGCTGATGCTGCATTCATGTGCTGTGGCTTAGTCAAGTTGTTGTGCATGTTACTCATGTGTCTTCCATATTTATCTTTGTGGCTCCATCATTTTGGGAAATCACAAGGAGGACTGAAAGACCATTCTTTCAAATGCGAACCTTGAACTAGTAAACAGTATTTTTAAATAGTAGAAAATGAAGGGAAAATGTCTTATTAAGTTTGGTTTATTTGACTGATTTTATAGTTAAACTAATTCTGTTCAGTTTCAATTATTTTCATGTTATTTGATCAAAAATTTGGCATTTTTTCTGGAAGCAGGAAACATATGTTTTCATTTAAATTTAATTTAATGAAATATTTTGGTTAATGTAATTAAAATTCACCTTATAAAGAGGCTTTCAGGAAGCATTAGCTTCAGAAAGTGAACAAAACCTGTATTAGCTTTGGGAATGGGAACTGTCACATTTTCAGTTAATGAACAGAAGTTAGCACTTGACACTCATCTTAATTTGTCCACAACATGATCATACTCAACCCAAAACTGTATTTTGTGCACGTTTTTCTCAGACTATCAAAATCTAACCTGGTTAAACTATTAATTGTGAGCAGTGTCACCAGGCACCTGATTCACTGTGCCACATGTTTTGGAAATATCAGCAGCCCTGACAATATTTGAATAAAATCTTTGTTTATTTTCCAGATAGTATTTGATTCACAATTACCTAAGTACTTTGTTTGGAGCAACATTACCAACATGTCATATTATATAGTTCAATGAGGAGAAATCAAAGTCCACCTTCTATACCACAAAGGGAAAATGGTATGCTATTTTATTTACAATTTGAAAACAATAGTTCACTCTAAGTTAAAAAATCCTTTCAAATCTGGCAGTCTGCTGCCCTAAATCATTTAAACTTGGTAACCCATTGTTAAACTTTTGAATATTTTAGTAACATTGACTGAATTTCTCATTTAAAATAATTTATTTCTCTGCTTTTCCGATGGGTAAGGAAGCAGTATGTGAACTGATCTGAATAAGATATAGTACAGTAAATTTAAATGACTTATAATTTATTTATTGTAATGTAACCCTTGAAATTAAGAAAATGTGTAAAAAAGAAAAACACATACTGTACATGTAAAAACTTAAGATACTGCTGTGATAGACATTCTGTGGAAGTTATATTTGCTATTCTCACTTGAAGTGCTGCAAATGGCAAATTGTGATTTAATAAATCATTGTGTAAAATACTGAACATTCACCCCATAGTCTATTTATGTACACATTTCATTTGGATGCTTTATTAAGTTATTAAGATCATTTTATATAACATATCTCTCAAATGAAAATTATTTATCAAATAAATAAATAAACAGACATTCTTGTTAACATTTACAAATATTTTCATGAATGATGTAATCTAAACATAGTCTTTCACAAGCGTGATTATAATAGGAGTATGGATGAAAGCAAAAAGAGGGAAAACACCTATTCTTCCAGGATATTATGTATTGTTTAGATTATTGTTACTTCCCGTCTTTTCCTTATTGTCAGTTATATGTTCAGAGAAGAACTACTATAACTTAATAAAAGACAGCATGTTTAAATAATAATTTTAAGAGCACCACTATATACTAAATAAACATGAAATAGCATGTTTTTCAAGAATAACAAGTCAAATTATTATTTTTATTCATACATTTATAACATTTAGATATTTGAATGGCAAAATATTTTAAGTTTTCAGTTTTACCTTGTTCTCTTCATGATTACAAATACCATATAATATACTAACCTATATGTTATTCTTACAAATGGCCAAGCTGTTTACTTTAAGAAATATATTATCCAAAAATAAAGAACACACATTTTATCTATGTTATTAACCTTTTCATATAATATTAGCCTTAAAATGTTTGCTACACTTACATATTTAATTTACAAAAAACTTCAATGTTATTTTTGAGATAAAATTCAAAACCAATACTAATTAATTTCGTTACCTGTGAATTTACAGATTGTCCCATAGGGATACGGGAACATTCCAAAGCATATTGCTTGACGCAGAAGTAAGAGCCCTAACAAGAGACAAAAATGAATGTATACTAATTAGCTACACACAATATGGAATTAATGACCTATAACAAGGATCTCAAGTGGCAGTTATGTATGTAGTTGGTCAATTATTCGCAATAATTACATTCAGTACTTATTAAAGAGTCATTATAGCACACAATTTATAGTACCAAACTCATTTTTGTAACACCCACGCTGTGGCCATAGTAAAATAAAATAAAATATAAAATAAAAGTAAAATATGAGGAATTACATATTGTTGGATGTCACAAGTAATAAGAGTTTTCAAACACTATCTTAGCTTAAAGCCTGATAGCACAAATCAAGTGCATGTGTGTACTGTATAATATTAACAAAAAGAGCAGCTTACTACTGAAAACGGTAAATATAGGAGTGAGTGGGGATCGAACAAGGATTCCTGATTACGCTTGGTTTGCGTCTGTACTTGTGCTGTTACTTAGAGAGCCAGATCGGGGGGAGGGGTGATGTTAGAGCGCATGAGCTTATTCAGTGCTGCAGGAACAACGCACATGTTGATTTTTTTTTTTCTTTCAGTACATGGGCCTTCCCTGTTTATTTGTATATCTCTGCCTGTCTGTCTCTGTATTACGCAGTGCTCTGTCTGTCTGTGTGTTATTGATCTTGAAAAAAATAAGTTATAAGGACATTTGTTCATGTTAATTGCAGTCTCAATTGTTAAAAAAATATTTTAAAAGGAGCATCCCACATGAAAATACAACGATCTCATTAACTGACAGTGCATACCAATTTACAAATTTTATGTCCATTTGAGGTTAAAAAGAAAAAAAAGAAGTAACACTTTATCCCCAACGGGGAATTGAACTCATGTTTGTGAGGCAGAGAAAAGCTACTCGCTCTAAGAGGCAAATCTTAGTGCGCTACGCCACGGAAGCTGTTGTATGGTGTGTAAAGCTTTTGTGGAAGTGTTTATTTGATCTTAGGAACTCGGGCTTTACACATTCTATAGTTTATGCCTACATTTTGCAACATTTATTACTAAAATATGAAAAAGTTTCTGTTTTAACAATGTGTTTACACAGATTACTGTAGAAACGGTACACACATGGAATGCGTGTGTTCCAAATAACAATCGCATTATTTCAACTCTAAAACTCCAGTTCACTCCCAGACAATCAATCAAGGCATGAGCTGGGAAAAGTGCATTCACGTTCTAAGTCGGAGGGGGGATGGAATAGCCGGCTGCTGGCAGCTTGTCTTTTATCAGCACATTTAGAGGACAAAAGACGCTGGCGGAGAGGTGTGAACGGATTTAAGAAGCGATTTAAGGTGGGCCGGATCTACGAGTTTTTTCGTAGACTCTGGTAATTCTAGTGTTAAGAGGGGGTGCTGCTAACAGAATGAAAATATGTAACATCATTGTATACTTTAATTAACATAAATCATGTTTAAAATAATACACTTAGATATTATGTATGGCAAATTAATTATGTACCAAACCATAAGCACATGAATCATGCATATTGTAACATAGTTTCATCTGTTTGAAAAAGAACTAAAAAGCACACATGCTAAACTGAAGGTCAGTCTGTCACTAGCTTCTTAGAAGGAGATTAAATGCATTTGATCAGTAATACTATAACTGTGAATTTCTATGTTATATTTTGGTGGTTTTTTTTGGGAGCTAATATTATTACTGAAGTGGATTAAGCAATGTCTTACAAGTTATCCTGTCTTTCTGATATATTATAATAAGGAACTGTAAAATTCTCTGAAATAGCTTTATTCAACACTAGTTCACAGCTAGCTAAAGAATATCCTAGTAGCTCTAGGTAAAGGTAAGGGGAATGTATGATATATCAGGTTTCTGTAGTAAGTTGAATCTTGTAATGAAAAGTTTAGTCTCAAACATTTTTGATCCCAATTTGTGTACACATAACTTTATTGGATTAAACAAAACAGTAGCTTCATAATAAGTGGCTTTACTGCAGAACTTTCAACAGCTACTCATTAGTAATTATTTTCGAAAATGATAAGGGAAATATATAGGTAGTTTGAGGCCCAGTATCAACTGTGCTGCTACTACAGGTACTACAGTAAATAGAGACACAGAATGAGCAAGTTAGGCCATAACTTTCTAAGGAGATTTTCTGTACATTTACAGCTTGTTTCTAAGCTCTAAACCTTATGTCTATTTCACACAATATGTAAACTTAATGATTACTTGAATTAAATTATTTTAGACACATGACTTTTAATATGTTTGGATTAAGTTTCAGGGTTTGAGTAAAAGGAGATTCATGGTAAACAACTGTTTTACTGAGTGAAAATTTCATACAAATATAAGCACCAAATAAATTAAATCTAACACTTATACCTGAAAAGCCAACTCCATTAGCACTATTCCTCCTGGAAGGGCACGCTGTAAATGGTAAGGTGAAGTCCCAGATGCAGTGCTCTGAGGAAACAAAAAAAAAAGCTTTCTTTCTCAAGAACTTCAAAGAATGTCCTTATGCTGACTTTTAAAATTTTGATTGGATTACCTTGGGGCTTTCTTCACTTTTCTGTTTGTTGTAGGAGAAAGAAGACCTACTATCTGTATTCATGCCACAAAATGCTGCAGCACGAGCACGAGCAATGCTGTAGCAAAGACAAGAAATTAAAAAGGTAAAAAGTCTTTATATATATTTAAGATAATAATGTAGACATCCGCTTTGTTTATCTTTGGAATTCAAATATATATTTAAGATAACATAAGCATCCATGCATTCACTTAATTTATCTTTGGGATTCAAATATTTAAACAATTAAGATTTTTATTTTTATTCAAGAGCAATTATTCAATTTACAGTTACCTTGCAAAACAAGATATTTTATGATATGAATGAAATAAACTCTACATTTTTATTACATACTTTACACATAGTATATTCCCCTAACTGAACCCACCTAATCCAGTTTCAGGGTCACAGGAACCCAAAGCCTCTGCTTAAAGCATTAGGCACTTCGATGGGGAGCTAGTCAACTGTAGGTCACATTAAAGCACATATATAACTTCATTCATACCAGGCCGACATACTTGTCTTTGGGAAATGAGAGCAATATTAAAATATTCTAGAAAAATCCACGTAGGCACAAGAGGAATGTTAAATCTCTACACAGATAGTCTACTTGAGCTGGGAAGTAGTAGTGCTAACCACTGTTTTTGCTATTTTTACTTTTTTTAACAAAAAATAAATATTGAATAACAAACCAGTTACATGCATAAACTGTTAGTTTCATTTGTTAAAAACAGTGATGCAAATTAAGATTTCAAAGGATATCATACTTTCATATTTTTGGCAAGCTAGACATTCAGAAAGTGAATACTTTCAGGTAAACAAATGCCTATATAAAATATTGCATGAAGTTTAATGAGGGGAAATGTTTTATAAGGTTTGCTTCATCATAAAAAAATTAAGGATTACCTTCTGGCAGGTGATGGTGGTCGAACCTGAACAAGTATAAAACCCATACTCTGCAGGTATTGAACATACTGCTGTACAAAAGTGTTAGATATATCTAGCAGCCAGGGCTCTTCTTTGAGACGACATGGTAGCATCTCCACAGAGTCACAACTATTGGTTCGATCTCGACTTGAGGCTGTAGAATCATTTGAGCAATGTCTTTTCTGTTTAATGAAAGACAATTAGAAATAAAACAGATTATGATAAATTATTATTATGCATCTTATGGCTATCAGTAAGTGTAAAGATATACCATATGATTTTGATAAATTGACATACAGGCAAAAGCTGATTTTAACAGGATTGATGATGACAAATCACAAAAGTTTGTTCACGCTGCCTATAAAAAACATCTGCCAACAGCTTTAAGACAATGATGAATAAAAGTAACCAAATAATGTTTAAAGATCAGTACAATCTATTATCTCCTTGGGAGCATTGTTATTGATGATCAGAACATACAATTATTAAATACAAGACCATTTACAAAATTGATTAAAAATGACCATAAATAGGATAATTCATACAAATCGACCTCTACTACAAACACGTGTTTGTCAAAGCTGTTGCCATTGCCACAGAACATTATGTTTGACTTGGGAGTACTTATTTGCAAATGACTGTGAGAAACCAGTAAGTCAACAGCAATTTTCCCATGTCACACATTATCAAGAAATGCACTTATTTATTTACAAAAAATATTTAAAATTGTTGTGCTAATGGTTTAACACAAATCTTTATTTTACTTAAGTAAATATGCCTTGTGGTCACACCTCCAGCAAGATTAAATGTTTGGGTCACGTGTAATACCAATGACATAACAAGAATGGGGTAGAAAGTAACTTGTCTTGGTTGAGTATAAGTGTTCAGTAGTTTGGAAGATACCACAAAATTAGATATAGGGGGTCTCATTTCGATGGACAAGGTCTGAAAAGAGGCATTCTAATCAATGGTGCTCTCACTTCTATAAAAAAAGAACTATTTTCAATGTAGTCATACTCAAAAACCCAGTGTTTTGACTTACCAGTCTATATGCTCATCCCTACCTACAGTCACAATCTCTGGGGAGTAACCAAAAGAATGGGACTGCATATACAAAGAGACAAAACTGGGTTGTTGTCCTGACTCTTAAAAATCAAACACTAGCAACTGGACCTGTGAGGCAGGAACAATGTGCCATCATGCCTACCTTGAAAACAGAATAATCTAAATTATGGAGAAAATGAACATAACATGTTAAGTGTTGTTGCAGATTAAATGTTATGTTGTTGTTATATATTTAACTTTCCCCCCTTTGACATTTTTCTGTTACAAGTGTTGAGGACCACTGGATGGTTAAGAACAAATGAAAGATAAAGATACTAATAATAATATTTATAAAATTATTTACAGTAAGAAAAAAGGAAAAGCTATATAGTTAGGTCCATAAATATTTGGACAGAGACAACTTTTTTCTCATTTTGGTTCTGTACATTACCACAATGAATTTTAAATGAAACAACTCAGATGCAGAGCATCTGGCAGAGCATTAAAAAGGAGGAAACCCAGCATCTGGTGATGTCCATGAGTTCAAGACTTCAGGCTGTCATTGCCAGCAAAGGGTTTTCAACCAAGTACATTTTATTTCCAGTTATTTAATTTGTCCAATTACTTTTGAGCCCTTGAAATGAAGGGATTGTGTTAAAAAAATGCTTTAGTTGCCTCATATTTTTATGCAATCGTTTTGTTCACCCCACTGAATTAAAGCTGAAAGTCTGCACTTCAACTGCATCTGAGTTGTTTCATTTAAAATTCATTGTGGTAATGTACAGAACCAAAATTAGAAAAATGTTGTTTCTGTCCAAATATTTATGGACCTAACTGTATGTCTACAAAACTATGTCAAAATGCTATTCATATGCAAAAAAAGGGAAAAAATAAGTACTGAAAAAGCACAGAAACAGTTTCACAATACTATTACTATTTATAATAGAAATAATAGTTTTCTTAATAGATATTCTTTTTTGATAGTATGAGATTTGATAATAATTTGACATATTAGAATTAGGATGATTATCTTCTAATAACACTACTCAATACAGTAAAAATCAATAAATATACATTGGCTTCCTTTTCCCACCATTTTTCTGTTTTCCTGTGCATGTAATTACTCATTGTCCTGAAATAGCCTCTATTTTAGTTTCTGATAAAGGATTAAAAAGTTATACAGTATTTTAATGTAAAATGCAGAAGTATAATATAACATGCATGCCATTTCTGTTTTTGGTAAATGTTAGATGCTGGATAAAAATGAAAATGTTTTGCTCAGTCTCATTGGCAAACTAAAAGATTTAGACAAAAACAGATATATTAAAAGCTGGCAATTTCACCATTATTTATTTATTTACCTTAGCAAAAGGGTTAATAGTCTGATCTTCCTGAATTTGTTTGCGAAAAACAGGGTCGAAAAGTAGTGGAGTGGCACAGTAATGGACTAGGCGTGATGACTGCTTTAATGTGTCAAGATCAGCAGCCTAAAAAAAAAAATTTACTTTTAACACCTGCTGAAAGCCCACTTTTCTTATTAGAATACAACTAAAAATATTTTAGCAAATAAAAAAATATTTTTGTTAAACCAATGTGCAGCTTGATAAAGACACTTTTTAGACACTAAATTCCACAAGGCTTACTAACATGATATAAGAATGGAAGCTGCAGGGAAGCATGCAATTTCTAGTTAATATGTATTACATGGAGAATATTAATTGCAAGTCAAAATACTAAAAGTTAAATAAAGTTTGAAAACAAAATAAATCACAATAGTACTGACAGAGATGGGCATATTCGACTGAGCTGATCGCTGTTGCCAGGTCACAAATAGGTTTTCAATCTTCAACTGCTTCTCCATTTCTGTCGAAGTTGAAAAACAAAAGTGTAATCATAGACCTGTGCATTCTAAAGTATGCTGTTTACCATTTTATTACTCTCATCTTCACTTGCTTACATAACCTTAGTACTGATTCTATCATATCATTAAGAGGTGAGTCAATTTCATCAAATTATTAAATAAGGGGAATCTATATCAATTTTTACTTTTATTTAATATATCACCAGTTTACATTCTTAACTTTTTAAGACAAGATGACTTTAGAAAAAATTAACAAGGTGCACACAAAAAGGGCAAACACTAAATTAAATATTAAATATTAAAATTCTTATTGATGCATCATTTCTAAGCTTTGCCTACTCTTTTGCTGCTTGTAAACAATGCACCCCTGATTTTCTATTTAACTATCAATTATTCAAAACAGTACCTTTATATTAATGTGTTTATTGAAAAATTATATTTACTCTTAGGAATTAAGAATTACATTTTCATAATAGTGTGCAAATCCCTAAAGACTGTGCCCATTTAAGGACAATTCCCAATGAGCAATATCACCCATATGTTGAAGAGTAATTCTAAACAAATGAATTAATTAGCTGTTAAAAAATATTTGCTGTATTTACTTGCTGTCAAAATTATAAACAGCATATATTCATTTTAAAAATGCTGATAATTCTTGATATGTTTATGGACTGACATTTTGTTTGAATAAAAGCTTTTGAAGCTTGTCATTAGAAACTTATTATAAGGACTCTACTTTGTGCATAACTTACAAATCTGTGTTATGTAAGCCACAAGGAAAAAATGCCAACCCTGTTCCTACTTCAGCACTCATACATAAAAAAGTTTCTTCAGACTCCAGCAATATATCATTATGAGAAATATATTTAACAAAGACACCTTTGGAACACCTCCTGATTTGTAATCATGGGTGTGCTAACAATCTTTTGTTAAACATAGCCTTTATAATATGTGAATATACAAATTCATGTTTAGCATATAGATAACATGTTAACCTAATACAAATAGGTCCATATATGGGACATCAGATCATCCTATATTAGGTTACACAGAGAGATTGATGCCTCATGAGGTCTGGAGCTAGCTGAGGGGTCAGCATACTAGAAAGAACTCATCCTACTTAAAACAGTTAAGACAAAAGACAGTATGACTAAAAAGCATATCAGACTAAAAAATGTAATGTAAAGGTTTTCCACTACAAAGTACATATTGATTTATTCTTATCTACTATTTTTATGTCATTTATACACTCTTATTTAGTTCTAATTTGTATCATTTTGTTGTTGCACCTTTTTTTTTGACATCTTGTAAACCACTTTCAGCTACACTCTTTGTAAGAAAATATGTTACAGAAATAAATGTTATTGTTGTTAACGAGCTGTTTATTTTGCTTTACATTTATTATGTTCAAACTTAAGTCAACATTTCAATCAAAAACCATTTAAATGTTATTATATTTTTTTTCACACAAAAAACAGTCTACAGTTTAAAAATAGTACAGTATATAAGCGAATTAAGAAAATGGATGAATGCTTGTGCATCACATAGACCGATTTCACTCCTGAATAATGATATTAAAATACTATTGAAGGTCCTGGGTTAGGAGCATACGCTGATCGTGTGTTGCTGCACTCAACTCATGATGAACCACATGGATTGGGACCAGAGTGCAGCGGGTGACACCTCAGCACCACAACTAACAGAATTAAGAAAGTGGTTGTTTTGGTTGTATCATAAGATCAATTAAGGGCAGACACTAAGCCTTAAAATGTTGGTACCTTTTTTTTTTTTTTCAGATGCTTTGACAGTCAGGTGTAAAATAGTTGGGCATTTTAAGCATTCCACTTCACATACTCTTGCTTAGAGGATATTCAGCATTGCCACTCTACTTGATCCAAGGTATGCCCATTTAATTGGCTATGTAATGCACTTCAGTCAAGACATCATTATTATGAACATGGAGGGAAAGCTAATGAGATCTTAGCTCAACATATCCACAAGCAAGAAGTTGGCAATGCAATCCCAGCAATCACCAACACAAACAGAGACAAAATCAATGACCATAAAAATATAATGCCCACATTTAGAGACTACTATAAATCCTTATATTCTACTGAGTTTAAAGAAGACAAGACACAATCTAATGCATTTCTGGATGCATTACAGATACCACAAATAGACAATCTCAGTGCAGAGGAATTGGATAAACCTCTGGCGCTATCAGAATTACTAGATGCTATAAAGTCACTTCAGAGTGGGAAAGCAGCAGTTGGCTACCCTGCTGAATTTTTTAAGAAATTCTCCACTCAGCTAGCTCCCCTCTTATTAGCAACAGAAGCTAGAGACAATAAAATTCTACCTCAAACTATTTGCCAAGCATTAATCACCGTTTTTCCTAAACAAAATAAGGACT
Organism: Erpetoichthys calabaricus; assembly: GCF_900747795.2. NCBI lineage: Eukaryota > Metazoa > Chordata > Cladistia > Polypteriformes > Polypteridae > Erpetoichthys > Erpetoichthys calabaricus. Next base: position 81,404,071 of record NC_041403.2, read on the forward strand.
TGTTACAATGTGCATCATAGAGACCAATTTCACTTCTGAATAATGATGTTAAGATACTCTGCAAAGTCCTAGCTAGAAGGATGGAGAAAGTCCTGCCTTCTGTAATATCACAAGATCAAACAGGATTTACTAAAGGCAGACACAGCTTCCAATCTTCAACGCCTGTTTACTATAATATATTCACCCGCAAACTCAAACACCCTGTAGATATTATTATCGTTGGATGCAGAAAAAGCATTTGATATGATTGAATGGAACTACCTTTTCACTACATTGGAGAAATTTGGGTTTGGCCCGAACATTTGTGCGTGGATCATACTACTATATACCAGTCCAGAAGCTTCAGTTTGTATTAACATCATTATTTCAGACTACTTCAAACTAGAACGTGATACTAAACAAGGATGCCCCTTGTCACCTCTGCTTTTTGCAATTATCATTGAGCCGCTGGCAGTTCACTGTCGAAATGCTTATGAGATAAAGGGGATTATTAGAGAAGGACTTGAACAAAAAAATTCACTATATGCAGATGATATGGTACTACATATATCAGACCCACTGTAAAAAGTTTATATGTTTAATAAGTCACTGTGCTCTGTACAAAAAATATTTTATAAATCTGCTTCTTCTCACATGTATAGCTAACACAAGGCCAGATTTAGCACACAGGGGCTCATCATTTACAACTGCTAGGCAAGCATTAGAAGACAAGAAAGGGACAACTACGAAAATGGGCATTGTACTATTTCTGTGTGACAGAGTTAGCATGACATTGGATCTTCTTTTCCTTGTTTGGAATGGCATGATTTACCCAAGTAGGGGTCTGCACATGGAAAAAGAGTATAAAGCCTGGGAATATTGCCTGGCACACCTTTGAAGCCAACGGATGGATGGGAATAATGTCATCCGATCTTGGAAATCCTTCCAGCGCAGTGACGAAAATGGCAGACTCTATACAAAGGTCTTGTCATGGCTTCCCGTCTGTTACGTCACGTAAATCGTCATTAAAGAAAGTTATTTTCTCTTATGTGATTTCTTACCACCGTATCACTAATGGAGGGGTATCACCTTTTAAAATGATATCTATATAGTTTTGGGTTAATTAAGACGCCGCAATTGCAAAATGAATGTATTTCCAGAGGAAAACACCCACAAAATACTGTGCCTGCAGTCCTAACAGCACTAGCAGAAGTTCAAAAGATTTCTGGACTCAGAATCAATTTGAATAAAAGTGTGCTCTTTCCAGTGAACTAACTAGAACACAATATTGGATTGGGCACCTTCCTTTTTTATCATCACAGATCAGTTTAAATGCCTAGAGATAAACATGAGAAGTAAGCATAAAGCTCTTTATCAACAAAATTTTGCTGTCTGCATGGAAAAACTTAAGCAAGACTTACATAGATGGTCCACCCTACATTTCACTTTAGCTGGAAGAATTAACACTCTCAAGATGAATATCCTTCCCAAGCTTCTTTTAGATTTCAAAGCATTCCAATATACATCAATAAATCATTTTTTAAGAAGTTAGATTCAATCATGACCTCATTTATTTGGAAATCAAAACATCCACGTGTCCAAAGAGAAACCCTACAAATACCTAAGGCAGAAGGTGGCATGGCTCTACCTAAAGTTCAATTTTACTACTGGGTGGCAAATACACAAGCTATAAAAACCTGGACATTGATACAAATAGATGAACATACACAGGTTTGGTCCATGATAGAAATAAAAGCCTGCAGTACTTTTTTAAATTCCTTGCTGTGTACCCCAGTAAACACAAGTCATCGCCAATATACTAATAACCCAATTGTGCTTCATTCACTCAGAATATTTAACCAACATAGGAAGTACTTTAAGAAAGAGAAGCTTTTATTTTTTGGACCTCTGCATGATAACAACCTTTTTCTACCCTTTCAAATGTACACAGTTTTTAATGTTTGGAAAACATTCTGGATTAAATCACTTGAGATTTGTACATAGACTATGTCTTCGGATCCTACAAACAATTACTCTCTAAATTTAACTTTCCAGCAATACATTTCTTTCACTACCTCCAAATTAGAAACTCTGCTAAACAAAACCTGCCCAATTTTCCTCACCTCCCACCTTCTTCTATTCCAGAAAAGAATTTGATCAGTCTTGAGGACTCAGCATTTCTGTAATACAATGCATCTAGAAAGTATTCACAGCGCATCACTTTTTCCAAATTTTGTTATGTTACAGCCTTATTCCAAAATGGATTAAATTCATTTTTTTCCTCAGAATTCTACACACAACACCCCATAATGACAATGTGAAAAAAGTTTACTTGAGATTTTTGCAAATTTATTAAAAATAAAAAAATTGAGAAAGCACATGTACATAAGTATTCACAGCCTTTGCCATGAAGCTCAAAATTGAGCTCAGGTGCATCCTGTTTCCCCTGATCATCCTTGAGATGTTTCTGCAGCTTAATTGGAGTCCACCTGTGGTAAATTCAGTTGACTGGACATGATTTGGAAAGGCACACACCTGTCTATATAATGTCCCACAGTTGACAGTTCATGTCAGAGCACAAACCAAGCATGAAGTCAAAGGAATTGTCTGTAGACCTCCGAGACTCTTCTCTGGTCTGATGAGACAAAGATTGAACTCTTTGGTGTGAATGCCAGGCGTCACGTTTGGAGGAAACCAGGCACCGCTCATCACCAGGCCAATAACATCCCTACAGTGAAGCATGGTGGTGGCAGCATCATACTGTGGGGATGTTTTTCAGTGGCAGGGTCAGGATAAAGGGAAAGATGACTGCAGCAATGTACAGAGACATTCTGGATGAAAACCTGCTCCAGAGCACTCTTGACCTCAGACTGGGGCGATGGTTCATCTTTCAGAAGGACAACGACCCTAAGCACACAGCCAAGATATCAAAGGAGTGCCTTCAGGACAACTCTGTGAATGTCCTTGAGTGGCCGAGCCAGAGCCCAGACTTGAATCCGATTGAATATCTCTGGAGAGATCTTAAAATGGCTGTGCACCGACGCTTCCCATTCAACCTGATGGAGCTTGAGAGGTGCTGCAAAGAGGAATGGGTGAAACTGGCCAAGGATAGGTGTGCCAAGCTTGTGGCATCATATTCAAAAAGACTTGAGGCTGTAATTGCTGCCAAAGGTGCATCGACAAAGTATTGAGCAAAGGCTGTGAATACAGTACTTATGTACATGTGATTTCTCAGTTTTTTTATTTCTAATAAATTTGCAAAAACCTCAAGTAAACTTTTTTCACGTTGTCATTATGGGGTGTTGTGTGTAGAATTCTGAGGAAAAAAATGAATTTAATCCATTTTGGAATAAGGCTGTAACATAACAAAATGTGAAAAAAGTGATGCGCTGTGAATACTTTCCGGATGCATTGTATATAAAAACATTTTAAAATCAAAGATCCCAGAGTACAGTGGGAAAGGATCTCTCACTTAACATTTCAGAAAAGGAATGGAAGGCAGCAATGCAGAGAATTCACTCTAGCTCCATATGCACAAAGCATACAATTATTCAACTTAAAATCATCTATCGAGCACATCTGTCTCATTTAACTCTTTCAGGGCTAATTTTGTTTTGTTTCTTTTCTCCCAGGGCTGAATATTTTTCCAAAAATTAACTTTTTTTAAAAAAAGAACACAAAGCAATTGAAATCAACAAAAAATATTCACTTTTGACAAATGTTACTGTCTTGCATGTTGTATGAGCCTGCATACTCTCTGATTTCACATACATATCACATACATTTTACACAGCAAAGTCCTGCAAAGTCTGATCTCGCTCAAAGCAGCCAATTTCAGTCATTGCCACATTGCACTGCTTACAATATGTGTTGCTTTGGTGCCTACTTTTCAATTGTCTGTTGCTGCACTTTCTCACATATATTGTTAGTGTGTACTGTAGAGAAACAAGTCACCAGTTTGCCATCGTGCCATGCCACTGCCACCAAGTTTTCTGCCGCATGAAAACCATATTGTCACCCCTTTTCATCTTCAGCCTGTCTGGCTTCAACTGTGAAGCCATGTGTATCCTGTTCATCCTCACTGTGCCACAAGCTCCAATTCCTCTGCTCTGTAGCTCCATGAACAATTCTGGGCATGTATAAAAATTGTCCAAATGTACACAACATGACCTAAATGTTCATAGCCCTGAAGCAGCTCCAGCACAACCTGACTTGTCAAGGGACAGTTCTCTCTTTGAAAGAAATACTTTCCTGTATATGTAATTACTTTCAGGCAGAAACCAGTGTTTGCTTCTGCCAGTACAAAATCCTTTATGCCATACTTTGTGGGCTTGTCTGGCATATATTTGCAGAAAAAAGGTGTCCCTTTTATTTTATCACAGATTCATGCACAGACAAATCACAGCCAGGCTGATAAAATTGTTTCTATGTTGGTTCCACAATGTCAAGCAGGGGCTGAACTTTATGCATGGCGTTATAGCCTGGCTCACCCCATGGGATTTGCTTCTGTTTATTACAGAAGTGAATACAACTTTGCGGCATCACGTACCTATCATCATGCTGTATAACCTGTCCAAAGCCACCAGGGGACAAAGCACGTTTGGACCAATGCTACCTGAAGTTATATCACCAGTTCTGTCCCATCTCTATTTGTAACGCCACAGCGCGCTTCATCTCATCTTTTGTTGTGGGTTTCCACTTTGATAAACGAGAATGCGATGCAAGCGCGGCCGGCGATTCAAAAAATTCCTCTGCCTACCTGTTTGCCTCGTCTGACAGTAGCTGAAAAGCAGCATCAGGAGAGTGCAGCCTGAAGTAGTTCAGCAGCTGGTGATCTGTCGTGTCCAACAGCAAGCCATGCTGTCTTGTGAAGTCCGGTAGCCAGTTCGGCTCCAACGGATCAATGTCTGTGTAATCCTCCCACGCGAACCTTGCCGTAGATGCATCGGCTGCGCAATTGTGCTCAGCTGGCAGCGGATCAGCTGGCACGGCATCGGCTGGTGTCCGATCAGCTGATGCCGGCTTCTCACTCTCTTGTTCAATCTCCTGATCACTGTCAATAAAATCCGATTCTGAAAAATCAGAGTCCGACTCCGCGATAATGCGCAAAACATTGTCTACTGAGTGCTTTCTTTTTTGCACTCGCTTTGCTCCCTTGTGACATGTCATTGCCATCTTGCCATTGTTTACATTCTGCAACTCACGCACACGCAAGGATTAGTTGCCGAGTCAACGAGTCTAGCATTCCTCCAAGCACAGAGGGAATGCCTGCGACGTGACAGTGAGTTTTGTCGCCATTAACAGCTGATTGTCGCCCTCTATCCCTGGATGTCGACTTTTGTTGACATTCGCCCTCAACCTCTCTTGTCGACAAAAGTCGACATCCGCCCTAAAAGAGTTAAAATAGTCCAAAATGTTTCCAGGGCAAGATCCAACCTGTGAATGTTGTAATCAAGTTCTAGCCTCATTGGGCCATAAGTTTTGAGCATGTACCAAATTAACATAATTTTGGGCAAAAATCTCTGAATGCCTCTCAGATAGCCTTGGTGTCACAATCACTCCTAATCCATTAACAGCTGTGTTTGATGTACTTCCAGATAGGCTTAAAGCGGAGAAGGACAAACAAACTGTAATTGCCTTTAATTCACTATTGGCACATAGACTTATCTTGTTCAACTGGAAGAATCTTAACTCACCTCTTTTATGTCAATGAGTAACTGAGGTTATATAGTATTTGAAATTGGAAAAAAATCTAATTCTCACTTAGAGAATCTGTGTAAAACCTTTTTTTAAAAACTGGCAGGATCTAATCAATAAAATTTTAAAATAAGCATTTAAATTGAGGAAGCGGATTCTCTTCCCTTTTTTATTTTATTTATTTATTTCTCCTACTATCATAGTTTTACTCTGTTGGCATAACTCTCTTTCTTTGTTGACTTGAGTTGAACTTAGTTCTATAAAATGTGACTGGCTTGTATGGAATGTTATTTGCTTTTAATAAATTCAATAAAATGTAAAAAAAAAAAGTTGTGTTACCTTTTAAGCTTTTTGAAACAGTTTGTTTCAGACATGATAAACTCCCAGTTGACACTTTGTGTTTAAATGAAATGCTCAAGGTTCTCTTAATATACATACTAATTTTGGCTGGTCAAATTACAAGTAAATGTGTCTTTTATTCCCTGCAAAATATGGCATCTAATGTATCTGTTTTCTGTCTGAGCATGACGGAATACAATTGGTGCTGTGTTTCATCATTGCTTCATAATGTGAAGCATTATTGGTGTAGAGTTTTCTTATTTACTGTAACACTGAAAACAAGCACTGGATATAAAACTTCTGTATGTTGTTTTTATTGGTATGTGTGTTTGCACAAATTTTTCCTTTTGTTCTTGTTTCCATATACTCACTATTAAAAATCTGTTCAATGTGATATATCTCATTTTCAAATTTACTACATTATATATATGCGAAACAAGGTTGATTTTCAAAATGTACATGTTAGCAAGAGACTTTCACAAATTTGTGTCCCAACTCTTTACCATGACTATGTCTAAATACATTTAAAGGATTTATTATAAATTACTTCTCTAGGGTGCAAATAAAAAAAAACCTTATTTGCCAAAATTTCTTAAAATAAATATGTGGCATTCTGGAAAAATCTCCTCAATTACTTACATAAAATGTCTTTAAGTATCAAAAATTGTCTTTTGACTGGACATAAAACTGACATGCATATAATCACAAAAAAAAATTCCTGTTATAGATACAGGGCTGTGAAAAAGTATTTGCCCATTCCTGATTTCTTATTTTTTTGCATGTTGGTCACACTTAAATGTTTCAGATCATCAAACAAATTTAAATATTAGACAAAGATAACCCAAGTAAACACAAAATGCAGTTTTAAGTGATTATATTTATTAAGGGAAAAAAAACTATCCAAAGCTACATGGCCCTATGTGAAAAAGTAATTGCCCCCTAAACCTAATAACTGGATGTGCCACCCTTAGTAGCAACAACTGCAATCAAGCGTTTGTGACAACTGGCAATGAGTCTTTCACATCGCTGTGGAGGAACTTTGGCCCACTCTTCTTTGTAGAATTGTTTCAATTCAGCCACTTTGGAGTGTTTCTGAGCATGAACTGCTTTTTTAAGGTCATGCCACGCCATCTCAATTGGATTGAAGTCCAGACTTTGACTGGGCCTCCCCACAACCTTCATTTTGTTTTGTTTTTTTTAAGCCATTCAGAGGTAGACTTGCTGGTGTGTTTTGGATCATTGTCCTACTGCAGAAACCAAGTTCGCTTCAACTTTAGGTCACGAACTGATGGCAAGGCATTATCCTTTTGTATTTTTTGACAGAGAGCAGAATTCATGGCTCCATCAATCAGAGCAAGTCGCCCAGGTCCTGAAGCAGCAAAGCAGCCCCAGACCATCACACTACCACCACCATGTTTGACTGCTGGTATTATGTTTTTTTTCTGAAATGCAGTGTTACTTTTATGCTAGTTGTAACGGGACGCACACTTTCCAAAAAAGTTCAACTTTTGTTTCGTCAGTCCACAGAATATTTTCCTAAAAGTCTTGGGGATCATCAAGATGTTTTTGGCAAAAGTGAGATGAGCCTTTATGTTCTTTTTGGTCGGCAGTGGTGTTCGCCTCGGAACGCTGCCATACATGCCATTTTTGCCCAGTCTCTTTCTTATGGCTGAGTCATGAACACTGTGAGGCCTGCAGTTCTTTAGATGTTGTTCTGAGTTCTTTTTTGACCTCTTGGATGAGTCTTTGCTGCACTCTCGGGGTAATTTTTGTAGACCGGCCACTCCTGGGAAGGTTCACCACTGTTCCATGTTTTCTCCATTTCTGAATAATGGCTCTCACTGTGGTTCACTGGAGTCCCAAAGCTTTAGAAATGCCTTTGTAACCTTTTCCTGATTGATAGATGTAAATTACTTTGTTTCTCACATTTTCCTGAATTTCTTTGGATCGTGGCATGATGTCTTCCTTTTTGGGATCTTTTGGTCTAATTCACTTTGTCTGACAGGTTCTATTTGTAATCTCTTGATTCAACAGGTCTGGCAGTAATCAGGTCTGGGTGTGGCTAGTGAAATTGAACTCAGCTTTCTAAAAAATGTGATTAACCACAGTTACTACATGATTTAATGAGGGGGCAATTAATTTTTCAAATAGGGCCATGAAGGTTTGGATAGTTTTTTCCTTAATAAATAAAATCATCACCTAAAACTGCATTTTGTGATAACTTGGGTAATCTTTGTCTAATATTTAAACTTGTTTGATGATTTGAAACATTTAAGTGTGACAAACATGCAAAAAAACAAGAAATCAGGAAGGGGCAAATACTTTTTCACACCACTGTATAAGGATCAGTTTTTTTCAAACACCAATATAGCCAAAGGAGTGGTGGCTCTGAGGCTAAGGATCTGCGCTGGTATCCCGAAGGTTACCGGTTCGAATCCCCATCACTGCCAAAAGAGATCCTACTCTGCTGGGCCCTTGAGCAAGGCCCGTAACCTTCAATTGCTCCAGGGGCGCTGTACAATGGCTGACCCTGCGCTCTGACCCCCAAGAGGTATGCGAAAACGAACAAATTCCTAATACAAGAAATTGTATAAGGCGAAATAAAGAACAAAAAAAAAAAAAAGAGGCCAAAGAGATGGTGTTCCTGCGGCCTAGAGGGAGCTGGACAGGATTATGCGTCACTGCCTGCCAAAAGTCCCTGGAAGGACCGGCCAAATATAGTTTGGAGCTTATGTTTGATAGATTGTACATGCAAATGCAGTAGCATCAATGAGCTGTGCTCCAGCAGCTGCTGCCATACAGCTGGAAACATACCTGGGATAAACCATAGTTTCTCATTCAGACAAATCACTTAAGTACTGGTCAGTTAACAAAGTGTGTGGTTCCTCATTTTGCCTTAGATGTCAAGGAAATGTCTTTTAGCACCATGGGCTAGTGTGGAGAGCGAGAGATTATTTAGTGCACTGTCACAAACTGTTAATGAAACCAGATTACAGCTGAACATGCAGAGATACTTTTGTTCATCAAAAGGAATGTTGCTTTCTTCTCAAAAGTGTTCCCCAATGAATTTTGAACTGTATATCTTTATGCCACTAAATTAGCTATCTTAAAAAATGGGATACCAGTAAGAGAAAGGTCCATGTTATATCTAGCCAAATTCCTTTGAACACTGTGTTGTACTATTACATCATCTGCTGAAAGACCTAAAACAATGTAGGTTTAGTTTACATAGATTAATTGAATGTGATTTTTGATTTTTTTTCTGTGAAATTTGAGCAATTCTAAAAATGGTGTTGTAATCTGTTCTACGCAATGTATCCTACTTTGAGTTACTTGTTCAATTTTTGGATTATTTTATTCCAAATAATGAGTCTTACATTTTTCTGTCAACTGTAAAGTTGACAGTTGATGGACATAATAAACAAATACTATCCTCCAGCTTTCAGTCTCACTATAGTGGTATCGATATTGGCAAATACTAAAAAGCAAGTATTGGTAGTTGTATTTGGTCTGAGAAAAATGGTATTGATGATCCCTAAATACAGACATAATAAAATCATGAAATTCAGCAGAAACTCAAATTCACAGTGGCCTGGCTTACAATCGAAAAATAAATTCTGTTCTAAATTTTCCTTGCATGCCCTGCTTTGTGCTCCACTCAATACTACCATCAGTACACCAGTAATCCAGTCTTCCACCCATTACTTAAAATATGGAAACAATGTAGGACACATTTAAGGTAAAGATTCTTTCACATGTTGCTTCTATATATACTAATCATCTGTTTTAACCTTTTCAAACACACTTAGGATTTAACTCACGGAAACTACTAGGTATCAACATGCACAAGATCTTTATATAGACACTTTTTTACTATATGCAAATGAGATATTTTCTCAAACAAACAAATAAATAAAAACAAGGAAACTACCTCTAAAAGGTCCTAGGGAACAGTGGTAAAGGTACTTCTTGATCTGCATCTTAGAAAAGGAGTGGAACTCAGCCACACACAGAATACACTCCAGTTCTATCTGTACTAAGCATGCCATAATTCAAGTAAAGGTCTTTCATTGATCACATTTGTTTCTGTTACAACTGGTCTAAATGTACCCAGGACAACACCCAACCTACAAGTGCATTCTAGCTCCAGCATCACTACGTCACATGCTTTTTGGAAAGCACTAAATTATCATCAGTTTGGACCAAAGTCTTTATATACTTCTGAAGCAGCATCAATGTTACTATCACTCCAAATCCATTAACAGCAATATTTCATGTACTCACTGATGGTATTAAAATGCATAGGAAGAAATCAATTGTAATAGCCTGAACCACACTATTAGCATGCAGGCTTATTCTGCCCAA